>NC_043750.1:9229407-9314407 GCF_902148845.1 Salarias fasciatus | reverse complement strand
AGATGTCATCAATCAGAGACGGGGCACGAGCATGACTTCAAATACAGTTTTTCAAACATCTATTTTTTTTCATTTCAAAAACATTAAAAGTCCAAATTATCCAAATAACACTGATTTCGCATAAATCCCAGTCATCTTGTTTTCAGTCTCTGATTTGACACAACAGCAAGAATTTTGTCAGATTTAACGTTTCTGCATGAAGGGTTCTGTGGTTCTGTTTAGAGCCATTCGAGTTGGTTTTTAAACATGCGGCCTATTCTCTCAGGTCATGGCGCAGCCGGCCTGTTCTCTCAGGTCGCGGCCTCGGGTTGTGTCCCCCGGCCTGTTCTCGCAGGTCGCAGCTAGCCTGTTCTCTCGGGTCATGGCCGGCCCATTCTCTCAGGTGTGTCGCGACCGGCCTGTTCTCTCAGGTTGCAGCCGGCTTGTTCTCTCAGGTCGCGACCGGCCTGTTCTCTCGGGTCGCCACCGGCCCGTTCTCTCGGGTCACGGCAGGCCCGTTCTCTCAGGTTGCAGCCGGCCAGCCTGTTCTCGCAGGTCACCGCCGGCCTGTTCTCTCAGGTCACCGCCGGCCTGTTCTCTCAGGTCACGGCTGGCCTGTTCTCTTGGGTGGCCACCAGCCCGTTCTCTCAGGTTGCAGCCGGCCGGCCTGGTCTTGCAGGTCGCCGCCGGCCTGTTCTCTCGGGTCACCACCGGCCCGTTCTCTCAGGTCTCGGCCGGCCTGTTCTCTCAGGTGTGTCGCGGCCGACCTGTTCTCTCAGGTCGCGGCTGGCCTGTTCTTTCGGGTGTGTCGCGGCCGGCCTGTTCTCTCAGGTCTCGGCCGGCCTGTTCTCTCAGGTCTCGGCCGGCCTGTTCTCTCAGGTCTCGGCTGGCCTGTTCTCTCAGGTCACGGCCGGCCTGTTCTCTCAGGTCTCGGCCGGCCTGTTCTCTCAGGTCATGGCCGGCCTGTTCTCTCAGGTCGCGGCCGGCCTGTTCTCTCAGGTCGCGGCCGGCCTGTTCTCTCAGGTGCGTCGCGGCCGACCTGTTCTTTCGGGTCGCCGCCGGCCTGTTCTCGCAGGTCGCGGCTGAAGCACAGCTTACCGGTGAAGGCGGAGAGTGAGGCGGAGAGCGAGGCGGGGGAGAAGGCACTGTGGGCCCGGGTCAGTCGGGGCTGGCTGTGGCTGCAGGACGGCCATGAAAAGAAGCAGAAGATTAGAGGAAGGTTACAGCGCAGGAGGAAGAACAGCAGCTGCAGAGAACAACAGAAGTCCCGGAGCACCGAGTCAACATGTGGCTCCTGTCCTCAAACTTCATGTGTTTGATGCTTTTAGCTTCGGTGCTCAAGACTTGTGAAGCCATGTTTTTTTAATGACAGTCTTCCTTCAGTGAATAATGACGAAGCAGAGCAGGACAGACAAGCTGCAAAGACGTGAAAAGACTGGGGTCCGGGAGCATGCAGAGTGAAAACCGGGGAAGAGAAATCTGCTTAGAATGAGTTTAAGCCGTTAAAAACAATCATTGTCTCGCTGGCAAAAGGCAATTAGAAGCTGAACGGAGGGAATAAACACGTCTGGACTTTGAATGAGTCCATGAAACTGTGACTGCAGCTGAAACGAGCGGCGACTTTTAGTGGCCTGAATGGCTTCTTCTGCTGTCAAACACGTCTGTATTTCACGGATACGCCGAGCCGGCGGCCGTTCGGCCACCTGTGGCTCACGTCCAGGAGGAAGGCTGTTTTCACCTGCTGCCTCAGAAATGCCTCTTCTCTGAGGGGAAAACTTTGATGTCTGCATTTTCACTTGATCGACTGAACTTACAGACATAAATAAAAGTATTTATCATCTATGCTTGTGTAGTATTGCGGTTACTTCATGTCTGAGATGTCTCTCTGATTTAATAAACCTGAAACCAGTCTCTATTCCATCTCCAGGCGGCTGAAGTCCAGTAGGAGCCGCTGAAGTGAGGAGAAAGCTAAAACCTGCAGAACCGGGGCCCTCTGAGACCTGATCCAGGCCCTGGACATGTTTGTGGTCCTCAGTATGAATGAAGCCGCCCTGCTGAACTCTCCTGACATTTCTGACCTAGATCTTGTAAACAGTTGAAACTCGGCCGGCTGCCAGGAGGGACACTGTCTCAGAGCCCGGCTGGCGTCTCTGGTCTCATGCTGCTTTTTGTTTTGGTGACTACATTATGTTTCAGTCCTGCACTTTTTAAAGAGGAAAAATAATGAAAATGCTGCTGTAAACACTCCAGGGGGGTTAGGTCTTCCTGTTTCATTAAAGCTGCGGAGTATTTGGTCCATCCTTCTCACATCATAAGTTCTGTAAACTTTTTCTCCTAATCTGAACCTCAGCCCGTTGACTCGGTTCTGAATGAGAGGATCTCCATCCTGAACCGGCTCATACTGGATCAGAGACAGGTGTCTGGGACCCCTCACCTGTCTGCGTCCTGCTCGGGTCCCGCCGTGCTCGCCATGTCCAGCAGGCTCCCGGCAGAAGACACGGAGTAGGTGACGGACGGTCTCTTGTCCAGGAGGTGGCCGGAGCCGCTGCAGCTTTTAGTCCGGAACAGTTTGCTCAGCCGGATCTTTAACGAGCCCTTTTTGGACTTCCCCGGAACTTTGAGCGCCTTGTCCGCGCTCCCGCGCCCCGTGGGAGTCCGCGGCGCGCTGGCGCACCGCTCCGGCCGCCGCCGCGGCGTGGACGCCTGGCTCGGGTTCGGACTCGCGGCCCAGGGCGAGTTCTGGACCGGCGTGGCCGACGCGTCGGCGGCGGAGACCTCCGTGTTTACGGGCGCGCTCCCGTGGAGGCTGCACACCTGCGCGCCCAGGTGCGCCGCGGCCGCCGGGGCCATCTCCTCCACCTGCGTCCTGAGCTCCACCTGGAAGCCGCTGACGGAGAAAGCCCCCGACATCTTCTGCACGATCTCCCGCTTCCTGCTGAGCAGGAGCTCGCGACGTCCGTGCTCGTCGTCCGCCTCGTCCTCCGGAGCCTCGTGCATGGCCAGGCCGTCCACGTCCCCGCTGCCCAGCCCCTCCAGGACCAGCAGGGCGTCGCTGGTCTCGGTGGGGTCATCCCCGGGCTCGACCCCGCCTGCGCCCGGCCCGTGCGCGCCCCGGCACGAGCACTGCGGGAGCTCCCCCGCTTGGAGCAGCATCTTGGGCACCGCGCCGACCCCCAGCTCCCCGAACCTCCGGGCCAGCTCGAATACGGCCCCGTCCCGGTCCCTGCCGCCGCACCCCCACTTGGGGTCGAGCACGGCGAGGGGGGGCCCCCGGTCCGCCAGCACGGGCCACTCGGGCGGGGTGCCGAGGAGTCGGTGCCGGCGGCAGAGCTCCGCGGCGCCCTGCATGTCCGCGGACACGGAGCCGGGCGCGTGCGCTCCCCATGCCCGGTCCAGCGGGCTGTCCCGCTGCTGCTGCTGCTGCCGCCGCCGCCGCGGAGCTCCGGGACTCGGACTGTTGTTGTTGAGCGGCGGGCCCGGGCGCTCCGAGCCCGGGCTGCGCTCCAGAGCGTCCGCCGGCTGGTTCCGCCGCTCGAGCTCCAAAATCCCGTCCCCGTTCCGCATTATGTTGGAGAAGACGAGCAGCTGAGGCCGCAGGCCGGGGCAGCCCGGGGCCTCCATGGAGCTCTGCGGCGGCGGCGGCGCGCGCAGCGGCGCTCCGGCGGCAGGTGCAGCCGTGCCCTCGCCGCTCGGCGGGGCTTTGTTCAGGTGGCCGCCGGGATGCTCGAGGCCCGCCGTCGGGTCTCGGCCGATGTCCAGAGCCGCCTTGACGCCGCTGTGAGCCAGCGCCTCCTTGCCCAGCCCGGCCACCACTCCTCCCGGCGGAACGTTCCCGTTCTCCGCGTCCAGCCGGTCATCCTCGGCCGCGGAAACCAGGCGCATCAACACGAAGTCGGGCGACATATCCTGCGCGTTGTTCATAATTATTCGTCGGGATCACGACGTGAGGATTTTCCGCGGTCTCGCTGCTCACGTCGCTCCGCGGCCGAGCCGCCGCTGCCTCCCGCAAACAGGCGATGAGCGACAAAGGAGCGCGGCCGCTGTTCGCATCCTCCTCCGCAGTCAGGCCAGCATCCCTCCGTCAGAGGGGCAGATTGGTGGGGGCAGCAGGCGGACCCCCGGGTCAGACATGCGGTGGGCTTCTCCTCAGTCTGCTGTGCCGTCGAGGCCCCACCCGCTCCTCCTCCCCCTCCGCCTCCCCCCTCCCCTCCCCTCCTCGGCCCATCATGCTCTTTATGAGCTCCATGATGACAACCATAAATTCCTCTGTGGCGTTTTAATATCAGGGTTACCTGAATCAGCCTCCGCTCAGCTGATCGCTGAGGGACACGTTCACAAAGAGAGGGACCTGGGATTTCTGTCTGCTCCACCTGCATCTGGACATTTATATTACATGGATACAATCCAGGTATGGAAAAATATCATAATAGCGCACAGTGCATTTAATATTATAAGAAAATGACAAGAAAGTATAAATAAAAGTACAAGTCTGTCTTTCTGAACAAACTCAAAAGTGTTTTCATTCACAAATATGAAATGAAAAAGTGAAACTCCTGAGAAGTCCTTTCCAAAAGGTTCAGAATCTGCAGCTTCAGCAGAGAACCCACTCAGTCAGTCAGTAACACGGTCCTGTTCCAACAGTCACTGATTCAAGCATCAAGCATCAGCCGCAGAGACTCAGAGACTCAATGATAAATTAGTCAAACTCATGACAACAAAAGCTTGATCTAAGAATCCTCTCTGAACCAATCACATCACTCACTGAACAACGAGAGAAAAACATTGTTCAAACTCAAAATAAATTCAAACAAAAGTAAAATTAGATGATAAGATAAGATTCAAGTATCCAAAGACAACTTTTCTTCTGGTTCGTATTTGTGTGTTCAGAGTGTGTTATTGTGTTCGGTGTGTTAGTGTGTGTTCAGTGTGTGTTCAGAGTGTCTTCAGTGTGAGTCCAGTGAGTTAGTGTGTGTTAATTTGTGTTCGGTGTGAGTTCAGAGTGTGTTCAGAGTGTGTCCAGTGTTATTGTGTGTTCAGTGTGTGTTCAGAGTGTTATTGTGTGTTCAGTGTGTTAGTGTGGGTTCAGTGTGTCCAGTGTGTGTTCAGTGAGTTAGTGTGTGTTAGTTTGTGTTCGGTGTGTGTTCAGAGTGTGTCCAGTGTGTGTGTCCAGTGTGTTATTGTGTGTTCAGTGTGTTAGTGTGGGTTCAGAGTGTGTCCAGTGTGTGTTCATAGTATGTTAATGTGTTCAGTGTGTGTTAGTGTGTGCTCAGTGTGTGTTCAGACTGTTCAGAGTGCCGTTCAGTGTGTGTCCAGTGTGTTCAGTGTGTGTTCAGTGTTAGTGTGTGTTCAGAGTGTGTTCAGTGTGTTCAGAGTGTGTTAGTGTGTTCAGAGTGTGTTAGTGTGTTCAGAGTGTGTTCAGTGTGTTCAGAGTGTGTTAGTGTGTTCAGAGTGTGTTCAGTGTGTTCAGAGTGTGTTAGTGTGTGTTCAGTGTTAGTGTGTGTTCAGAGTGTGTTCAGTGTGTTCAGAGTGTGTTAGTGTGTTCAGATGACAGTAGAACTGTTGTCATTCGTCCCTCCTGTGTGTTCAGTCAGCATCTAACCCAACGGTTCTTCTTCTATGGTGTAAAATGTCCAGTCTCAAGCTGCATAACGGGGAATTAGCGCCATCTGTGTTCAGGGAGGATGAATAGACCTTCAGGGTTTCATTCCTAAATTAATCTTCCCCTGGAAAAAACCCGACCCTCTGAGAACCGGCCCACAACCCACCAGTTGAGCAACACTGCTGGAGGCCATCACGGCCCACAACAACATCCTGGAATTGCTTCAGTTAACGGGAGGAAGATGCTTCCTGTGATCCACAGAGAAAAATTGATTAAAAAAAGGTGGAGAGAAGAGAGAAAAAAAGAAAGTGCAAAGATTCCATCATCCTTCAATCAGAACCGAGGCTCCAGACGAGCGGCTGCTACTCCGGAACAGAGACAGAACGCAGAACATCCTCCAGAAATGTGTTAGGAAACAGTTGGTGGCGGTCTGGGATGTGCAAGCCGAGGATCCGGGTGTCAAATTACAAATCAGAGCATCAGGAGAGACCTGATACAGATACGGTGCAGGGATCAGGACCCATGAAGCCAGGCAGTGGCGGACTGTCGCGTGGAACTCATGTTTTGTCCTTAAAGAAAAATAAAGTCCAAAGAACTGTCAATCCAAAAAGTCCAGAAAAACTAAGGGAGGAGTTCACAACGGCACACACACACACACACACACACACACACACACACACACACACACACACACACACACACACACACACACACACACACACACACACACACACACACACACACACACAGACTATATGGGCCGGTCCTGGTCATGCACCGGTCCAGAAGGGGGCAGAGGAAGAGCTGGCTGGGACCCCCGACAGCCAGGGCACCTGGGACGCATGGGGACTCATGGGACCAAGACCAGCAGGCCCCGACCCTGCCGGGCACTGGACGCCCAGGGGGGGCAGAGCAGAGGGCCCAGGGCCCAAGAGCCCAAGAGGCGACCCCCCCACTCAGCAGAGGACCATAACTATACCCAGGAGAACCCACAGACAGCAGCCCATCAAGGGCCAGTGGCCCCCAGTGGTCCAGCCTTGTACTGCATCGTGACTGGCTTTAACGTCAGGAGGTTGGGGGGTTCAACCCCCAGAATGACCAGGTGGACCCTTGGGCAAAGTCCTTTGCACTGAATGCCTTCCTTGGGTAATGGGGTACCCTGGAGTCAGAGCAGCCGTTCATTCTGGATCATCTGCAGAGGTCTGACCGTGTGTGCAGGATGTCCTGCCAGAAGACAGTTGAATAAATTACAAACAGGAAACACGACAGTAATCTAAATGATTCAGATGTTGCTGTGTGATAATAAGAGACAAGACAGCAGTCACATTTGATCTGTAACTGTACAAAGCATTTCTACATTATACTTAAAACACAATAGATGTATGTCAATAGATGCCTGTACTTCCATCTAAAAGGTGCCTCGGCTCTCTGTGGCTGTATCTCTATCTGCTGTATTGATCAGGCTCTATGGCTGTATCTCTTATCTCTATCACTCTGCACCAATACGGTCCCTTCTTTCTGGATGATGACGTCATTTAGAACTTTGCTGACTGAGGAGTTGCAACAATGTGTCAGTTTTTTAATGACGTCATCATCTAAGTTGACCTAGATATGGAAATTAGAGGATGATGTAAGCGGCTGTGGAGAGGGAAAACTCCCTGTAGAAGGAAGAAACCTTGATTTTAAAGGTGAATGATTTGTGACATAAATAGACTCTTAATAAATTCCAGATAGGAAACACTACATTCATCTAAATTACTCAAATGTTGTTATGTATGACACATCGATCAAATACAATTTATAATTGTAAACAGCATTTCTACATTCATTACCATAGCTGTAGATCTTTGCACTGTCTGGACCACCATGCTCCCTGGTCAGCTGGACGGAGGAGGAAAACCAGCTGGAAGCAGTCAATTCAAGTAACAGAACCGGGCCTCATATTACTGTCAGTCACAGTAAGTAATGAGATTACTCATCCCAAGAAATAGTTACAGCATTTATTTTGACACAGTTGCTCCACCACTGATTATATTATAAATTTAATGTTGAGAATGGTGAACTAGATCAGTTTACTTTAAATATTTTTCTTTGTCTCATGCTAGCTGTTGCCAAAGCTGTCCGTCCCTGAGAGTGGGATCCCTCCATACTGTGGTTCTCCCCAAGATTTATGGAGTTTTTTCTTGCCGGATGTGAGGGTCTAAGGCGGTGGTTGCTTCGTTTTGTCTCCTTACTGAATTTGACATATTAATATTATGCTTATTCACTGTTTTTATTTTTACCAACCAATGTAACATCTTGAAGCCTCTGAGGCAGCTGTTGTTGTGATACTGGGCTGTACAAAAATACATTGATTGATTGATTGATTGATTCTGTGTGTATATACGAATGTAAGACAAATTAGCTGTGTGAACATTGGATATAGATTTATTTATTTATAAAGATTTTTTTTACAAAGGGTTTACGCATCTTCACACACTTACCTGTGGATGTCTCTGTGTGTGTGTGTGTGTGTGTGTATGTGTGTGTGTGTGTGTGTTCTCGTATTTCTATCCTTGTTGGGGCCAAATGTCCCCACAAGGATAGCAAAACGTGGAACGACGTGCCTTGTGGGGACCTTTTTCCAGTCCTAAGTAGGAGAAACAGTGTTTTCTTGACCATGTTGTTGTTACTGGAAAAAGTAAAAGTGCAAAAACATTTCTTTTGGGTTAGGCTTTGTTGTGGTGTGGGTTAGGGTTAGGGTAAGGGTCAGGGTTAGGGGCTAGACATGAATGGGAGTCAATGGACGGTCCCCACAAGGATAGAAATACAAGACTGTGTGTGTGTGTGTGTGTGTGTGTTTCACTTTACTTGAATGTCTGTTTTATTCCCTTCATCATGGAGCTCTCTGAATCACTTTAGCTGATCAGTGCTTTGAGACAGAAACTGCTTTTCTTCAGCACGTGGCAGTAAAGTTCAACAGCACGAGCTGCAGTGACAGCATGAGGCCAGCAGGAGGCGCTGCAGGCCGTCCAGCGCTGATGAGCCGAGACGGGAGAGCGGATGAAGGGCCATTAATCCCCACTGTGCTCACTGTGTGTGTGTGTGTGTGTGTGTGTGTGTGTGTGTGTGTGTGTGTGTGTGTGTGTGTGTGTGTGTGTGTGTGGAGTAATCAAACTAATGATCCGACCTGCATTGCTCAATACCACTGTGATGCAACCCAGAGGTCAAAGTTCGCAAATCATGATTCCACAGACTGAGTGCTTTTGCTCCTGATTCTACAAATCATGCAGAATATCAATCAATCAATCAATCAATCAATCAATCAATCAATCAATCAATCAATCAATCATCTCCTTTCTGTCAGATTCAAAAACTTTCATCTTTTAAAAGACACAAAAAGAAGAGTTTTTTTCATCTTTTTGTTTGTTATAAAGCTGTTTCTCAGTAATAAATTACTCTGAAGAGGGATTACTGTTCTACACGGCGTCACAATAAAAACAATGAAAAGCATTTGTGGGATGAGCAGCCAGGCGGCTTCCTGCTTCTGCTCCGTTTCATCACAGAAACATGGACAGGTGAAGGATGAGGACGTGACCGCTGGCACACACACACACACACACACACACACACACACACACACACACACACAGACACACACACGCCGCCTTATTGTCCTCCCAGGCTTGACTGCAGCTCTGCAGTGAAGTCCCAGGATGGGAGTGGTGTGTGTGTGTGTGTGTGTGTGTGTGTGCGTGCGTGTCGGGGATAGAGGGAGGGGATAGGGGTGATTCTCAGAAACCAGTTGCCATGGCGACCAAAACAAGGATCCTTGCCTGCATCACTCCTCCCAGCGTGCGTCGGTCTTTTTTCTCACGCTTCCTTGTCAAGCAGCATCTCCTGCTCAAGCAGACTTTGGTGCACGCAAACACACACTTCTGACAGCAGTGGTGTGCGTGTGTGTGTGTGTCATGCATGCAGCACATGCACATGGATGGGGAAATTCCCTGACAGTGCAAGAAAACACAAACCACAAAACAATCATAACATTGAAGTATCCTTTGTGTGTGTGTGTGTGTGTGTGTGTGTGTGTGTGTGTGTGTGTGTGTGTGTGTGTGTGTGCATTCACTCTCCCATATAGGCTTGTAATTCATCCATTCATCCATCCTGAAGGCAGATTGTTGATGATGCCTGAATTCAGCTCAGACTGGCAGCATCAACTCTCTCTCTCTCGCGCGCGCACACACACACACACACACACACACACACACGGGGCGACCACCTTAGCACTGGTGTGCGGGGGGGGATGTGGAGGTGAATGAATCGAAGAGAGGGGAGGCGGGCCGATAGGAGAGGGAGGAGAGAGAGAGAGAGAGAGAGAGAGAGAGAGAGAGAGAGAGAGAGAGAGAGAGAGAGAGAGAGAGAGAGAGAGAGAGAGAGAGAGAGAGAGAGAGAGAGAGAGAGAGAGAGAGAGCATCACCAGCCTCTGACAGACGGCTTGAAGCTGTTTGGAGCAACAGATTGCAGAGAGAGAGGGAGAGAGAGAGAAGTGGAGAGAGGGCGCAGGAAATCCTCTCCTCTTCGTCTTCATCCCTCTATTTCTACACCTCCTTTCTTCATCCTCCACCTGAAACGGGGATCCCCCCCTCCTCCAACTTCTGAGGCTTTCCCCGTCCTCCCCTCCTCCTCCTCCTCCTCCTCCTCCTCCTCCTCTTCCTCCTGTTGTCTGGCGGAGCAGCACCGCAGGACTCCCGCTGATCACGGAGGTAACGACGCGGACGGCGGCGATGCGGGACTTTCTCCCGCCGCCCGCCGCCTCCGCCTCCCGGAGGCTCGTGGGATCGACGCGGAGTCCCTCGCGGCGCGCGGATGGAGCGCGGCGCGCGCAGCGGCGGTGAGCGGCGCGATCAGCGAGCGGCCGCGCCGCAGAGCCACACCGCTGCCCGCACGAGGAGGACAACCCCGCAACCAGTCCCGCAGCCTCCAGCATGTCCGCGTCCTGCTCCTGCTCCTCTTCTCCAGACTGAAACCAGGATGGGCCCTGCGCTCCTCCTCCTCCTCCTCCTCCCAGCCCCCCTCGGAGGGCAGCTGACCCCGGACCCCCCCTCGGCGGTCTCTGTGGACCTGTCCAACAGCTCTTTCACCAACAGAACTTCTGAAGTGTCCAACAGCAGCGTGAGCTGGTCCGGCCCGGCGCCGTCCGGGTCGCCTTCCGGACCCCCCACCGAGCCGGAGGAGGACGACTGGTCGCCGGCGGAGGCCTTCCTGTACACGGGGGACGCCTCCGCCCTGCGGGCGGCGCGCTGCTCGCGGGCGTACGGCGCGGCGGGGCGGACCGGACCGCTGCCCCGCGGCTTCGCCGCCGCCCTGCGCCCGGCGCTGGACGCGCTGGCCAACACGGCCAACTTCCTCAACATGGTGTTCCAGGCCAGCGACCTGCGGGAGAGCACGGTGCAGGAGGACATGGAGTGGTACCACGCCGTGGTCCGCGCCCTGCTGGAGGCCGACCGGCTCGTCCAGCGAGCCCTGCTCACCTTCGACGCCGACCCGGCCGCCCCGGCGCCGCAGCTGGTGCTCCGGGCCAGCCGCGGCCCGGCCGCCAGGGCGCGGACCGTGGTCCTGCAGGACCTGTCCCGGGCGTGGGGGAGCCTGCACCCCCCCGCCCCGGCCCCCGACGACAGCTGGTTCAGGAGCTTCAAGTTCCCCGAGCCGGGGCGGCCGGCGGCGGCGCTGTCCAAGAGGGTCCTGCTCAACGACCTGGACACCCTGGACACGCCCAAGTGGGGTCAGGGCGACAGCTACGTGACCAACCGCAGCGGCGTGCGCTGGTCCGGCGGCCCCTTCCTGGACTGCGCCGACCAGCGCTTCGTCCCCCGCTGGATGCTCACCCTGTCCACCTCCTTCTACGGCCTGAAGCCCGACTTGACCCCGGAGTTCAGGTTAGGGCCTCACCGCAGACCGGAGCAGGATGCTCACGGCTCTCAGAGATCTGGAGAACCTTCAGCTTCAGCTGGGTTCCTCCACACAGCAGAGAGAAACGCCAGCAGCCTGCAGGGAGCTCCTCACACAGCAGAGTCTTTATTCGCTTCAATGCTGAAGCTGCTTTCTGAGCTTCTTCAGCTGCTCTGGAAGTTGGACTTTCTCTCCATATTTATAGATAATCGTATATAGACCTAAAGTTGATCAGTAAAAGAGATGGAAGAGAAGTCCTTCCTCATGGTTCTACCCAGTCAGTGATGAAATTCAAATGGAACTGGAATTCATCTGGCCTGAAACTTCAGGAGGCCATGTGGTTGTGTCTGTGTGAGTTGAGACGGTAAATTTAAATTAGATGTTGCCGCTGTGACAGAAGTACGGCTTTAAATGTCCTTTTCCCCCGAACAGAACAGGAGGTTTATATTCTGCTCCATTTCGGTGAAACGTTCCTCCTCGTTGAACCTGTCAGTGGTTTTAATGTTATGGCTGAAACGTGCTCCTCTTGGCACTCTGGTGGATCTGTTGACCTCCAGTGCAGCAGCCTGGGGTCAAGGTGTTGAACCAGATTTGGACTGAAAGAGCTGGACTAAAGTGATGCTTTCATTGTGTAAATGTGGAGATTCCAGCAGCTCCTCACCCTGACGCCTGTGTGTGTGTGTGTGTGTGTGTGTGTGTGTGTGCATGCGTGTGACCTGGTCCTGCCTCTGCTCTGTTCCAGAGGCGTGGTCCGGGTGGACGTGGACATCCAGGACATCGACCTGGACCAGTGCGCCGCGGGGAGCGGCTGGTTCGCCGACTCTCACCAGTGCAACCGAACAACCATGGAGGTAAACAAACCCGCACTGCTCGACGGTCAGGTCACACAGTCCAACACAGAGGAGAACGTTTCCACTACCCTGCATCTGTTGGTTTTCTGCCAAACCCGATTGAGAATAACCGACAGAGCAACGAACAGGCGGCCGTTTATCTGGAAAACTGAGATAACTGACATCTGAGAATGGTTTAAAGCCCCTCCCTCACCTGACCCACATCATCCCTGAACGTTTGGAGCTTCGGATGTCGGTGACTGAAGAGAGAAGCATCGAGTGGCCGAAGGACGTGACGGCTCTTCAGCTCCGTTCCTTTCAGATGACGTGTTTGTGAATGAGTGAAGCCAGTGTGTGGTTGAGCTCTAACTCCTGGCTGGGTTCACCTCCTGGAGGGTTCAGGCTCTGGTTCTGGTTCTGGTTCTGGTTCTGGTTCTGGTTCTTGTTAAACCTCAGAGCAGCATCCAGAGTGTGAAGTGGAGGAAGTGCTGATATTGTGATGTTTGGAAAATCATTTGATGAGTTGAAAATAGGGTTGCATGATACTAAGTCAGCGTGCGTTATGTGATCAGGTTTTTTAAGTATTGCTGTTATAGCACGCTTTACGTTAAATCCAAACCGTCAGGCAGGTTCGGTGAAAACAGAAAACTTTTGCTGCACTTTGGGTCTTGGTTTACACGACAACGGAGCTCAGAGCCTCTGGAAATGCAGCTTGTGGAAAACCATTCCCATGGTGGAATTCCCGAAAGGAGCTTTGTTTAAACGGGAGAAAAGACAACTTTTCTGAACTGCTGCGACTCTGTCTCCATGGAAACAGAGGAAAACACAACTTTCGCCGTCACTTGAAATGCTCTCCTGTAAACCGGGTCTTTTCAGTTCTTGAAGTGTGCTCCGGGTTCCAGGTCAGAGCGGGAGTTGGGTTCAGACTGAGGGATGGGCAGAGATGTGGTCCGGTCCCTGCAGGCCGCGATGGGCCTGGCTCTGGATGTTCCAGTGCACGGGTCTGTGCATGGGCAGCGAAGCCCATTTTACTGGGGAGTGCTGCAGTGGAGTGTGAGGGGTTTAAACCCGGTGTGAATCTCAAGGCACCGTGACGTGGAGCATCCAGCGATGTAAGGAAAGAGCAGAGGCTTTCAAATAAACAACATCACCGTGATCCGGGAATCCAGGACAGAGGCCACGGCGAGGCATTTCCCTGTCTCTGCTTCTGCTGAAGAACCCCAGCTTCAGTTTCTTCTTCTGAAAGAAAGGCCATCATCCACTGTCATGCCTCAGTATCTATTATTGATCACAGACTCAATCAGGCTCCGATCAGGAAATCAGAGAGACAGGAACCGTCTTCTTCTTCCTGAAGAACATACAGTATATTTAGTTTTGGCTGCATTTCAAAGCAGCTTACAGTTTTTCACAATTGCTAAAACACATTTCTTGAAACCTCCATCCATTTTCTCAAAACCTTAAACACAAATCCAAAAATCCACACTACATTCACAAAAACCTCAGACATTTCTGTCAAAATCGAATTATCGCCTCAAAACCAGTTCTCTTGTGATGAAAACCACACTATGCGTTCAGATCTTACACACAGCAGGTAAAAACGTGTTCACCTCAGCTCATTCATTAGACACTACATGAAATAACTGAGGACACAGCAAGCAGTCCACACTTTTAAACCTGCTGGGTTATTTTCCCAACTCATTTCCTGGGTAGCCCTAGATTTTGTGCAGATTGGGTCACTTTTACCCAAAATTAGATGAATTGTGTCGACCCAGCAGAGTGAGTTGATGATTTGAACAAAATCACCATTTTGAACACTCCTGCAACTCCTTCTCCTTCTTGCATCTGGAGACTTCTGGCAACAAACGCAACAGAAAACTGGAGTCCTGTGTTTTCACAGAAGATATTGCAATGGCTAAGAAGGAAAAGACATATGACATCCCCCTCCTTATTTTCATGTGTGGCTGTGGCTCAGTTGGTAGAGTGGTTGTTTAGCAGTTGTAAGGTTGTTAGTTCAAATCTTTTCCTCTACATGTCAATGAACTGCACTGAACCCCAGCTGGCTTCCAGTGGAGGGTTTGACAGCCTTGCATGGCAGAGGGCACGTGTTTCTGAATTCTGAGGGTTTACTGTAAAGTAACCTTCCCAGACCCGCTGATAAATCTTGACCCAGCATCAGAGTCAAATCTTCAGCCCAAACAGCTGGGTAGAAATAACCCAGCACTGGCTCTGTCCCTTTTGGGCCCAGCGCTGGGTCAGCAATTCCACTCAATGTGGGTTATTTTTACAGCAACCCAGGAGTTTTCAGAGTGTGTAGTGCACAGAAAATTTTTATTTTATGTATTTGAAATGCATTTAGAAAAAAAACCCCATCTAAGTCAAAGTGATATCTAAATTGACCGTCATAACAAAAAATAAATACAAAACAAACAAAACAAAAGCACACTACTGCATGGTCACGGTCCTGGAGATTCAGTCTCCAGCATCTTGTCTTTGTGCACACTTGGTCTGATCACATCATTAGAAATATGTGTGTTCAGTTTTGAGTTGTTGTGTGTAAAAGATGAGGGCTGTGTTGGAGTTGTGTTCACATTTTGCTGCCAGTGAGTACAATTTTGCAAAAATGTTGTGAAATGTGTTTAGTGACTGAGAATGTGTCTAAGGTTTTGCAAAAAAGAGCAGATCGGTTTTGAAAATTGAGCATAGGACCTGAACAGTGTTTAAGTTTTTGCCAAAAGAGTGTTTGATTCGAAAAATGAGTTTAGGCCACTGAGAGTTTGGTTCAGGCAATGGGGTTTAGTGTTTTAGCAATTGTGAAAAACTGTAAGGTCAGTCAGCTGCACCTGAGTAGTATTAGAAGCAGACTGCAGGTCTGAAAACACCTGAGCGACAGATGCTGCCTGACAATAGAAGACGGTATCGTCGGCGTAAAGATGCATGAACGCATTAACATTTTGACCCACCTCATAGAAATGGTGGGTCCTAAAACAGAGCCCTGCGGCACATCTGACCGTCCACACTGCTGAAGACCCAACCAGCAGCTTGAGCTGACACCCCTGTCTTAACGTCTGTTTATCCTGGAATTTGTTTTTACAAACGACAGAACTGTCTGTTGATGGTTTTTGGACTGATTTCAGATTTTTTGGGAATTATTTGCAATCAAGCAACCTTTTCTCTCACATTTAAAATTCTGTCATTTTGAGATTGCAGAGCAGAGTGCATGGAAACATAGATCATCCCACCTCAGACAGTCTTTTAGATGTTTACTCTGCATGTTGAAATGTCTATCACGATACATTGGATACATCTGATCTATTGATATTTGACAACTTATATAGAAATTAAAGCAAAAAGCTGAAGTAGCATAAAACTGGAGTCTGCGTTGATCAGCTGTTCTGAGAAAGCCATTAATTCCATCTGGCATTCATATCTGCTGAGATTGTTGAGTTTAATAATAATGTGAAGAAGCTGAAAATGCTTTGACCGCCGCTTCACTTGTTGAAAACTTCTCTCATCTCATCTCATCTCATCTCATCTCATCTCACGTGGTAAGACGTGGCTGTCACTGGATCAGATCTCCTGGTCCTGTTGGACCAATCAGAACTGGAGCTGTTGAAACTGTCAAATTCTGTTTGGGGCTTTTCGTTCCATTCCAGACACACAAACCCATCGGGAACGTTTCTCCCCT
Source organism: Salarias fasciatus (assembly GCF_902148845.1). NCBI lineage: Eukaryota > Metazoa > Chordata > Actinopteri > Blenniiformes > Blenniidae > Salarias > Salarias fasciatus. Next base: position 9,298,383 of record NC_043750.1, on the reverse strand, counting down.
CCGATGCTTTAATCTTTGTCTGCCTGTTCTCATGCTGCATGGCCGCCTTGTAACCTTCCCTCCTGCTTTCGTCCTTTCACACGTCCATCCTGCACTCTGTCCCATCCTCCACTCCTGCTTTTGCCTTTTTCGCTGCCAGCCGGCCGGTCGCCACTCAAACCCCCACCTCTCATCTCAGCTGTCTATTTAAAGATGGCTGTGCTGGGTGGCGGGCTGCGGGATGATCTGATGGATTACGATGATAATCCAGCCTGTCGGCATCCTTCCTCTTTATGCAGCAAACTCACAAAGGTCTGAAGCGTGGTGGAGTCTGATAGGGCAGCAGAGACTGCCGCTCTTTTCTTCTCCTCTGACTTCATAACCCTCCCTCTCGTCTCTCAACTGCGTATCATTTTTCCCATCTTGTCTCTGATTTTCATTTTTCTACCTCATCTCATCTCATCTCATCTCATGAGTGCTTCATGTTTTCACGTTATCGCATGAGTGCTTCTTATTGAGTCTTTTTTTCTCAAGTGTTTCTCATTACTTTTCCTCATTGTACCTCATTTCATAACTGATTTTGATTTTGGCCCATCTCACCTCACCTCATTTTATATAATCTCATTTTAACTCATTTCCACTTCTCATCTCATATCGTCTCACCCCGTCTTAACTCAGTTCATCTGATCTAGTCTCACCTGATCTCGTCTCATCTTGTCTAGTCTCGTCTCACCTAACCTCATACTGTCTCATCTCATCTTAACTCATCTCCACTTATCTTGTCGCATCTCATCTCACCTCATCTCATGTTGTGTCACCTCATCCGTCTCATCTCGTCTTCTCTCATTTTATTTCATCTCATCTCACGACTGCTTCCTCTTTCTTTTCACGAGTGCTTCTCATTGCTTCTCATCTCATTTCATGACTGCTTCTGATTGTGTCTCACTGCTCCTCATTTCTCCTCTTCTCATCTCATGTTGTCTTTTTGATTTTTCCACTTTCTTCTCTTTTCCTCTCATGTCATCAGCTCTCATCACTGCCTCTCATTTCGTCTCATAATATCTTGTTTCTGTTTCTCAACATTCTGACTTTGCATCTTTTTATCACTTTTTTTTGTCATCCTTTTACATCTCATCTCATCTCATCTCATCTCATCTCATCTCGTATTGTCTTCATGGCAGAACATCACATCAGCATGCTCTTTCTTTTATCACCAACCTGCTGGTCCAGATGATCGACCTCTATCTGCTGTGTCCAGAGAGAGGAAACAGGAAGTGACATCCCATCCTGGATATAAGCAGGCTGCAACTATCAGATGATAAATCCAACTCAGAACCAACCACACGGTGTGCTAACAGCTGTTAGCATACCGTGCTAACAGCTTCCTGTCAGACTCAGCAGGAACAGCTGTGGCAGTCTGGACCAGAACCCGAAGGTTCTTGTCCTCAGAGCTCTGATTCACTCATCTCTTCTCCAGTTCATCCAGTTAATGTTGTCCTGATTCTCACACGTCAGTTTCTATCACCAAATATCAACTTCCCAGAATCCCCCACCCTTTTTACTGTAATATGAAGACTGAATGTGGTCAGTGGTCACATTGAAATGGATGGTTTTCGTTTATGACGGTGAAGTAAAGCTTCAGAAGTGTGAGACGGTCTTGAGGTTCAACTTGAGCATGAGGGAGAAAGAGAGAGAGAGAGAGAGAGAAAGAGAGAGAGAGAGAGAGAGCGAGAGAGCGAGAGAGAGAGAGACAAGATGCTGAGCTGAGATGTGGCCAGAAAGGAGAATTAAGTGGACTGCTAATCCATACTGCATTAATATTCAGGCCTGCCATTAGGTCCGTGAGCATCTGGGGGGTGGGGTTTGTGTGTGTGTGTGTGTGTGTGTGTGTGTGTGTGTGTGTGTGTGTGTGGGGTGTGGTTGGGGGGGGTGGATGGAAATGTACATATGTGAGACCGGTCAGTGTGTCTGCATGAAGGTGTTTATCTGGCCGTGGGTGTGTGTGTGTGTGTGTGTGTGTGTGTGTGTGTGTGTGTGTGTGTGTGTGTGTTTGTGTTTGTGTGTGTTTCGGCCGGGGTACAGGATTTCTCTAGAAAAGGATAATACTCTCAGTCGAGGCATTATGTATCCATTTAGCTTTTAACTTAGATTAACACACAGAGTATGCAAGTGTGTGTGTGTGTGTGTGTGTGTAGCCTCGCAGTGCATCCACAGAGTGCTGCTGGACTGTGATAGCGCAGTCGGACACACAGAGGCATCAGATGTTATTTCGGTTCCTGTCTACCTTCGTTCTCGTGACTCTGAGCTCAGTCTAACTGCAGAGGCTCAGGATTACTGGCAGCGGTCACACAGTCCTGCTCACACAACCTTTAAAGTGGAAAGGTGCATCTGTAGCGTTTTCATTTCAGCAAAGTTTCCTGTTTACATGGAAACATTTTGCAAATGATGTGTGTTTACTGGTCCATGAGTTGGTAATTCTGTTTGTTTCTGTAATGAGGCACCAAGAACAAAATGCTGTAAACATGGGACAGACACCGAGAAGGGATTGTTATTACACCGACTGTCAACTCTAAAACCACCAAGTCCAGAAGAATCTGGACTGGGACCAGGACCAGAACCAAGACAGGGACCAGGACCAGGAGAATCTGGACTGCGAAAAGGACCAGATGGATGATGGATGAATGGATGAATGATGGGTGGATGAATGATGGATGGATGGATGGATGATGGATGGATGGATGGACGAATGATGGGTGGATGAATGATGGATGGGTGGATGAATGATGGATGGATGGATGATGGATGATGGATGGATGAAAGATGGGTGGATGGATGGATGGATGGATGGATGATTGGATGATGGATGAATGATGGGTGGATGGATGATGGATGAATGATGGATGATTGGATGATGGATGGATGGATGGACGGACGGATGGATGATGGATGGATGAATGGATGGGTGGATGGGTGGATGGGTGGATGGATGGATGAATGATTGGATGATGGACGGATGGATGAATGATTGGATAGTGGATGGATGGATGGATGGATGGATGGGTGGATGGATGGATGGATGGATGATTGGATGATGGACGGATGGATCAATGATTGGATAGTGGATGGATGGATGGATGATTGGATGATGGACAGATGGATGAATGATTGGATAGTGGATGGATGGATGGATGATTGGATGATGGATGGATGGATAAATGATTGGATAGTGGATGGATGGATGGATAGGTGGATGGATGATTGGATGATGGATGATGGATGGATGGATGGATAGATGGATGATGGATAACACATTTCTTGATTTTTAGGACTTGTAGTCCAGGAGAAATCAAGTGCTTGGCATGTGGCCAATCAGAAAAAGAAGGACTCGGGCTTGAGCAGAACATGCAAACTCCTCTGAGAAATAAGCTGCAGGCTGGTGAATCTGGGTTCTTCTGGGGGAAACAGCGCTGAGCTGCCTGTTGGCGGATGAGGTGGAACATCAGAGAACATTTTTCTGCCGTGAGGCTGTGAAACAACGTGAGACCGTTTATAGGATTTAGGCTTTGAAACGCATCCATTGGTATTTTATTTTGAAATGTGCTGATTATGTGGGTGTTGAGAACCACCTCATGACGTGAGCCTTGGCGTTCATCTTTTATCTGACAGGCGTCTTGTTCTTCGCCCTGTTCCGCTAAAGCAGGGGTGGGGAACCCTGGTCCTGGAGGGCCGCAAACCTGCATGTTTTCCATGTCTCCCTGCTTCAACACAGCTGATTGCAATGAGGCTCGTTATCTGGCTTTCTGCTGGACTTGGCCATGAATCTTGATTCGATTCAGGTGTGTTGAAGCAGGGAGACATGGAAAACATGCAGGTTTGCGGCCCTCCAGGACCAGGGTTCCCCACCCCTGCGCTAAAGCATCTTATTTTTCCTGCATCTACCTTAAAACCATGGTGACTAAACAGCGACGATGCAAAGCATCGCACTCGTCAGTCCCAGGATATGTTCTTGCAAATCAGAAGGAAGTGGTGGAGGTCCAGGCTGCTCAGCAGCTCAGGGACAAACTTCTCCAGAAATCAACTGAAACACGGATCCAGTTCACTGCGTTTTTGGCCTGTAGATGGAAAAATGGATTTTGGTCAGTGTGAAACTTTTTAGAATGTTTTGTCAAGTTTTAACAGCACAGTTTACTTGATGTTGAAGTCCTGATGTATTCTGGGAAATGAGTGTGATGTTATGAACTGAGTGTTTTTCCACGGCTCTGTTCTGGCGTTTCAGTGCGTTCCGATACCGGGCCGAGGCTTCCGTCTGGGTCAGTACTGCTGCCGCTGCAAAGAAGGCTTCTACGACCCCGAGACGCCCCCCCAGGACTCAGGTGGGTCTGTAGCGCCGGGGAGGAGCTCTGGGAACTTTGCTCTGCCTTCAGCACCGCGACACGGAGGCCATGTGGGACAACACACTGAGAGAAGCAGGAACAAGATCCGGAACCATCCATCTCTCCAGAACAATCACAGAACACAAGGAACAAATAAACTAAAAACAGAAACCTCGTTTAAAACACAGCGTTTCAGGTGGCAAGGCATCGTTTCAGAAAATGTTTCTGTTTCCATGGCAACATAGTGAAAACCATGAAATGATCATGTCTGACCGCGGCATGGTGCTGTAATGAAACCACACCTGCAGAGAACACGGAGAACATCTCAACATTACCACTGGAGAACTCAGACATTGCTATGGACAGAACGCCAAGCTGGACTGTTACTATGGTGACAGTCGACGCTAAATGTGCCGTCGCGCCGCCATGAAACGCCTTCGCCTCAGTCTCGGAGCAGCAGGCTGCTTGTTACCGTCGTTACTGCTGAAACTTTAGTTTGTTCATGAGTTTTCTCTCCTCTTCTGTTCAGGCAGGTCAGGTTTTGTCAACATCCCACTTTCTCATGGCGTTCTTTCTCCTTCCGTTTGACGGTTTTGCTTATTTGTGCGCCTAGCCGTTGACACGCAGTAGAAAAGGAACGTTTTACAAGATTAATGCTAATTCACTCTTTAATCAGCGGCAGAACTACAGTATCACTCAGAGAGTCAGCCAAGCCATCCTGTCCAGGAGATTCTCCACAGACTTCCCACCAACAGGCACTGAGAGACTTGGAATCCAGATTTTTCTGGATGTGATCAGAGAGCAAACGCAGGGACCGTGTAGCTTCCAGGACCTGGAGACTCGTGCAGGTGCTGGAATAAAGTCCCCACAATGCCGTGCTCATGTATGTTTGTGTGTTTTCTCCAGATGGAGGTGCTGTGAACGGGAGTGGCGGCGGCGGCGGCGGCGGCGGCGGCGGCACGTGTTACCCCAACATGCCCATCTGCCTCCCCTGCTGGCCGGGCTGCCGGAGCTGCCAGGACGGCACCCCCTGCTGGGTGCAGGAGGACTGGCTGCTGCGGGCCGGCGTGCTGGCCGTCCAGGGGGTCTTCATGATCCTCATCTTCGTCAGCATGCTGGCGGCTTACCGCCATCGCCGCAACCGGGTGAGTCATGACGTGGTGGCTCAGCGGGCCGCCGTGTGGGCGGAGGTCACACGAGCAGGTTCGCCCTCTTCTGCAGAGTCTGCTGCAGACATCTCAACCAGCAACTTCACCAAACACGCAGCTCAAATGAACTTCAGCTGTTTGGTTTTTATCTCTCTGCTGAACCCACTGACAGTACATAACGATGGACGGACGTCTCGTGGCGTTCTCCACAGCGTTCTGAAGTCCCGTGTGTTGATTTGAGCCGGACGTCTCCATATTGAACACTATAAACCGGATGTGATGTGATTGGTCCAGCCTGTCACATGACCGCATCACGTGGACAGAGGAGGAGCTGTGATTGGCTGATTGATGCTAAACTTTAACTTCTAAAATCAAATCAACAGATGATTAAAATGTAAATCAGAGTGTGGTCAAGAAGAACCCAGAGACAGAGACCAGAACTTGTTCCCAAACCGGGCACTTTATCTGTTTATTTCACTCTGAAAATCAGCATTTTTGAATGGCTTCCAATGAGACCCGGGCTTTTTCTGAACCAACATCATCGCCCCCTGCTGGAACCTCCCCAGAATTACAGCTTTTCTGCACTTCAGCGTTATCTTCATGTTTTACCAGCGGAGGATGGCACTTGGCTTAACCTCAAACCACGGAGCAGTCAAGTTATACAGAAGTGGAAAAAACTGGATGGATGGGTGGATGGATGGGTGGAGTGATGGATGGATGGATAGGGATGACTGATTCAGTCTTTTGTTAGCTTCTTGTACAGTCAGAACATTTTCATAAATTTGACAAAAGGTTAAAATTAAAGTGCACTTGGTCTTCAGTTTGGACTTTGACTCTTGTTTTCCTCCATGTCCCCCTCCACCTCCCGGTCCGTCCCCGTCCGTCCCCGTCCCGGCTCTCAGAGGATCCGGGCGTCCGGCCTCCTGCTGCTGGAGACCATCCTGTTCGGCTCGCTGCTGCTCTACTTCCCGGTGAGTGTCACAGATTAGAGCTCTTTCCAGATCACTGCGCAGCACAGCGCCTGGATTACAGCATAATGGACCATTTCTGGGCAGGCGAGTAGGGCGAGGGCAAGGGAGAGAGAGAGAGTGAGTGTGTGTGTGTGTGTGTGTGTGTGTGTGTGTGTGTGTGTGTGTGTGTGTGTGTGTGTGTGTAATGGGGTAGGTGGGTACATGGCGGACATTTTTCATAACGTCTGCTCTCGTCATAGTTTATCAATCAGTCTTTAGATTCATTTCCCAACCACACAGCTGTTAAGGTGAGTCGGCCGTGGCTTTTTGTCCGTCCCAGTGGACGACCGGGTTGATGCTTGCTCGCTCATGCCGAGCGGTTCGGTGTGTGCACAGGCGCTCCTCTGAGGGTGTGAGCGTGGTAACGGGCGGCCAGGTCCGCCTCGCTTCGCCACACAGGTGGAGTCATGTGCCGCTCCACCTGATGGGACGGAATATTCAGGGCTTTAACTGGACGACCGCAGCGTGGAGACACTGTCCTCATCTTAACAAGCTGTTTGTCCTCTGCTGTTGTCAGTCCGTCTTCTCTTCAGCCTGTCTCCTGTCTTCAGCCTTGTCCATCAGAATGACAGAGTGAAGGTTTGCACCCGCACAGAGCCGGGAACTGAGTCATGAAAATCAGCATTCAGAGCAGATGGGCTGTGGGTGGGTTTTAAAATACATCTTCAATCAGGCAAATATCAACAACAGCCTCAGAAATCTGAACACATCGAAAGATTCAGTTTGACTGGAGCATGATTCAGCAACCGGGAGAAAAATGTCTGCAAACTTCATCTGGCTCCTGAAGGAAACATCCAGAACAGTCAAAACACTGAGAAAGAAATCTCGAGTTTAATACCTGCTGCGTTCATGATGTTAAAGAAGATGCTTCAGTAGTTTCAGATTTAAGAGGCTGAACACGATTTTTCAACATTTGAAGGAAAGTATTGTGCCATTTTAGAGACCCGTTTGATCCATTCACCCACTCATCCATCCATCCATCCATTCACCCACTCATCCATCCATTCGCCCACTCATCCATCCATCCATCCATCCATTCACCCACTCATCCATCCATTGGTCAATTCATCCACTCATCCATCCATTCACCCACTCATCCATCCATCCATTCATCCATCTATCATCCATCCATTCACCCACTCATCCATTCATCCATCTATCATCCATCCATTCACCCACTCATCCATCCATCCATTCATCCATCCATTCACCCACTCATCCATCGATCCATCCATTCACCCTCTCATCCATCATCCGTCCATTCCACTGCTCTGTCAGTGTGTTGAGGAGTTCTCCAGCGGGCGTTGTCCTCCTCGGTGAAGTTCTGGTTCTGGTCCTTGTCCTGGTCCTGGTCTCTTGCTGTCTGTGTTTTGCTGGTGGTCTGTTTCCGCTGCAGCTCCTGACTGGAGCAGCGTCTCCGGTTTGAAGTCGTGTTTCTGTAAGCGCTGTTGTCCGTCGGCCGAGGCGTCAGTTCAGCCGTTCATCTTCATGAGTGTAGAGAGAGACGACCCTCCTGTGAGGTTCGGTCAGGAACCACAGCAGCGGGTCACCAGAGGTCAACCTGGAACTGGGGGCGCTGGTTTCGACCACCATGATCCACGTTATCGGAGCGAGGTGTTCAGCTTCTGAACCCAATCAACTGCTTAAACAGCTTTTCATTTCGCTGGGCTGCCGTTGATTTTCTTTTTTTTGGGCTCTGACCGCTCACTGTAGCTTTAGATCGACCAATCACATCGCTTCTTCCTGCAGAGCCATCCAAGACCCCAATCTGCCCCTGAGCGCCGGCCATTTCTGCTGATTAAACCCGCCTCCTCCGCTGCCTCTGCTTCTATACGGCTCATCCTCCATGAGTGCTTCCAACACAATGATGTAAATTTGCGTTCACGTCTGAGGCTTTAGCTGATGCTCTTATCCGGGGGGGCTGACACCGACCGCCGCAGCGGAATGAGCTTTAATTCTTGGATTACCGTCATCCGCTCTGCCGTTATGCCGAGGTACAACCTGTCGCCGAGTGTGGCGGCGAGGAGGAAAAGCTCTTGTTTGTTTTGTGATGAGGAGACACGTGGTCCCTGAACAGACCGTACGGTGAAGCTGCAGTACCAGGACTCACCAGCAGCGGGAGCCAGAGCAACTGCAGTGGTTATAAATGGTTACTATGATTTCTTCGCCCAGTCAGTGTCGGCTGATTTTCATTTGGGTGGAAAAATGTTGCCTCAGTTGAACGGACTGTAGATTTACGCGTTTTAACATTCTAAGCTCCAGAATCTGCTTTCTTCACCTGGAGCAGGGTTCTGCAACCTTCACGACCAGGACAGACTATTTTTTGACTTTCCACCAAGTCAAGCTGGTCTGGAGCCACAAAGCACATTTAAACTTTAAAACTGGAACCATAAATGTCAGCTCATGAATTTAGTTTTGATGCACAAATAAAAACTATCTTACGATAATAGTGAACATTTAATTTTTGTACCAGATTTTTTTCTGACAGTTTTGAAATTTTAGCAGTTTTAACCATTCTACCTCTTTTTCAGCAGTTTGGCATGGTTTTTCCAACCAGTTTTAGCAATTCTTCCCAATTTTACTCGTACCTTTTTTTGAATCCCTTTGAGCCAAGAGTGACGAATCACTTTGGAAAGTGCTGTGGTGTGTCACTATAATAAAAATAAGTTAAATATTTATTCACATTTCATGTTTTGAAGGCTTCGTGGAGCCGCTGCAGAGGGACTGAAGAACCACATGTGGCTCCAGAGCCGCAGGTTGAACACCCCTGACCTAGAGTATACAAACATGTGATCTGTTGCCTGACCTGCTGCAGATCAAAACCATAGCAGGCATCTTCCGGTGAGCCGGAGTGTCTCCATCAGTTTCCGACAGTTGTCAGTGAGAACCTTCCTCCTCGTCTACCTCCTCCTCCTCCTCCGCCTCCTCCGCAGGTCTTCATCTTGTACTTCAAGCCGAGCACCTTCCGCTGCATCCTGCTGCGCTGGGTCCGGATGCTGGGGTTCTCCATCGTCTACGGCACGGTGACGCTGAAGATGTACCGGTGAGCCAGCTCTTCTCCTCAGACAGAACTCATCCCTTTCATTGCTCAAATGACTAACAACCTATTTTAACCACATTTTTCTTTTAGAAAGCATGACTTTTTTAAAGCAGACTGCAGATGTTACATTATCGAGGAGGGGCTGGAAGATGAAAGTTCGTTAAGATCAGATCAGAAGCAGCAGCAGGAAAATCTTCGGGAAAGGAAAGGTGGCGCCGTTGAGCTCCTCGCGCTGATCGTCCTGTGGTCTGTCTGCAGGGTGCTGAAGGTGTTCCTGTCCCGCACCGCCCAGCGGGTGCCCTACATGTCCAGCCTGCACCTGCTGAGGATTCTGGGAGTGATGCTGATGACGGTCAGCTGGTTCCTGTGCGCCTGGACGGTGGGCGTCCTGCAGAACCGCGACAGGAACATCCCAGTGTTCGCCACCGCCTCCACGTCCGACGGGCAGGGCTTCAACCTGTGCCACGTGGACCGCTGGGACTACATGATGGCTGTGGGTCAGTGGCCGCCCCGCCCCGCCCCCACGCTTTAGGAGCGTCAGTCCAATCCCCCACAGATCCTCAACACAACACACGGCTGCTAATGCTAACCAGGCTAGCATTAATGTTTCTCTGATGGAGCAGTTTTCCTTCTGCTGCCTAACAGCAGGATTAACAGAGGATTCCCTCCCCAGACAGAGACAGCAGCTCAGCAAGTCTTTTCGTATCGGTGAGAATTTAGCTCCAGAAACTTCAGGAATAACGAAATGATGAGTTTCTCTTCAGCGAGCAGAGAACTTAACAAACCCTGTCGGTCTACATTTATTTATCCAAACCAGGGATTCAGTTATTCCAGTCTGATCGAGCACCGGCTGGTTCCGTACCGTCCAGATCAGATCCTCTCATCTCCTTTGTAAAGTGGTTTTTGGTCTTGGTTTGTTCCTAAAGTGTTGATCCTCTTCTGGATGCCTTCTTTTATAGTCTGTAAAAACTGTTGACGAGGCTGGTGAACGAACTTTCCACACACCGCCGATATTTTCTCGAGATTCTCCTGATCCCGGTACAGGTCCATATTCTCCTGATCCAGGACCAGATTCTCCCGGTCCTGGTAGTTTTAGAGCGATCGGCAGCAGTCCTGCTACACTCGGCTCACTGTTCCTCTCCGACTGTCTCCACCTCAGCCGAGCTGCTCTTCCTGTGCTGGGGCAGCTCTCTGTGGACCGCCGTCCGGCCCGTCCCCTCGGCCTTCCACGAGCCTCGCTACATGGGCATCGCCATCCACAACGAGCTGCTGCTGTCCTCCATGTTCCATCTGTTCAGGTAAACCGGCAGGAGCCTTCTGAAGGGCTTTCAGCCAGCCTGAAGCAACGTCTCTGTTTGGATCTTCCTCAGGTTCACGTTTCAAACCCTCCATCCGGACTGGATGCTGCTGCTGTCCTTCACACACACTCACGTCACCATCACCGTCACACTGGCCCTGCTCTTTGTTCCGAAGGTACCGATGTTCACATCAACCTCTCACGTAAAAACAATGACAGACTTTCCAGCTGTGCCTTATTTCGATTTTAACGTTATGACTGTGAAGGTGCTCGAGTCAGGGTACGATGAAATGAAACCACCTCTGCAAATTTCATCTTACACGTACACAATCTGAAAAGCCAGTAGAGCTTTGAAGGTCTTCAGATTTTCCCAATATTTCCTGGCAATACACCAATTATTTCTGAAGAAATACGTGTGTGTGTGTGCTCCAGTTTCTGTACGTGTCGAAGCCCCGGCGTGAGGAGATCGCGGCTGAGGTGTATGAAGACGAAGTGGACCTGCGGCGCTCGTACCTGAACAGCAGCTTTCATTCAGCTTGGAGCGAGCACAGTGTGGACCCGGAGGACTTCAGGGTAAACACAGAGCGCTGCTATCACTTTGCACCGGGACACACTCTGCCCACTGTGGAGGAAATTCCTGAGGTCACATTTAAACGGGAAACATAAATGTCAATTAATTTACGATGGCATGTAGAATCGCTTAAACAGATTTTAAATATATTATAATCCAAACATAAATTCTCAGTAAATATTCCTAAATGATGGCAGAATGAACATGTGTTGCCTCTCTCCACCCTTTTTCCTTTTCTTATCCTAAACTATGTTCTTCAATTGTCATACCTCTCCTCTGACTTGCTACTGTCCCTTTCTTCCCCTTTCCTCAATCACTTCAACCATCGACTCACTCCCACCCTTCCTGATATGCACCAGGATGAACTGAAGAAGCTATATGCCCAGTTAGAAGTCAACAAGACAAAGAAGATGACGGCAAACAACCCTCATCTGTCAAAGAAGCGAAGTTCTCGATGTGCACTGGGCAGATCCATCATTAAACGCATCGCCGAGATCCCCGAGTCGATGAGCCGCCAGTGCAGCCGCGAGGAGCGCGACGGATCCTTCCGCAGTCGCAGCGGGAATTCCGACTCCTTCCGGAGGACCCCAGACACCGTCAGTATCAGTTACAGGAGCTCAGTGAAATCAAGAACGCCGTCACCCTCACCATCCATGCGCAAGTCTCAAAGTGATTACCACTACGTCCAGGAGCGAGACTCCTCTCTGCACGACTCCATGTTAAGGCCCAATTCTGTGAAGAGGTGCTCCCAGCGGTCCGAGACCGACTCCCTGGACATTCCAGCTGGAGTCTGTAAGTCAGCCAGTGCCCAGAATCTTACTATTGACATCAACCTTCTGCATCCCGATCACACTAGACTCCATAAATCCTGGAGCCTGACTTCCACGACCACCCATTCGGTGGAGAACATACCCAAGGTCAGCAGAGCCAACACGGTGCGGTCCAGGCAGAGCCTTTCTATAGGCGACCAAACCCGGAGCGCCCTCCAGTCAGAATCATTCGACAAAGCAGAAGTCTGTCCGTGGGAGGTGGAGCCAGAACAATCAAGTGACAAGAACCAGAAGCACGTCACATATGCAAACTCCAATGACAGCGAAGAGAAAACACCGCCGTCCCCGCAGGCCCTCATCTGTCCCTGGGACCACGTCCCACCCGTAGAAAACCATCCTCCTGAAGCAGAGTCCCCCAAACCACCGGTCCATGTGTCTGCAAGTGCACCAGGCTCTCCGAGACCAAAGGTCACGAAGGATCAGCGCGTCTTCTCCTTCCGGACCACCACTAGCAAGTGGCTTTCTGTGAAATCTTTTATGGGATCTGTGGATGGAAGTAGTAAATCAGGAAAGGATGGAAATTTAAACAGAGAGGATTCTATATCACAAAAAAGTCAGGAGAGCGCCTCGACCACACCGAGGTCAGGATCGTCAAGCAGACGTCCAAGTGTGGAAAAGAAATCCCTGCAAAAAAGAAGCATGACAACCGCAGATGGCAAACCGTGCCTCGTCAAACAGAACGCCGTCAGACTGTCTTCCGGGGATTCGTCTGACAGAAGTCCACGGAGACTTGTGATTGTGAAATCCGCTGTCCATCCTTGGGACGTGGATGACATTCAAAAAGATGGCACCTATGAAAATGTGTTCTTGTCCAGACAGAACAGTAAGCGCAGTAGTATAAGTTCAGCGGCGAGCAGCTGCAGAACTCCCTCTACTCACAGAAGAGGTAGTAATCGAATTACACCAGCCCGTAATGTTTCCCATGCAGATGTATGTCCATGGGAGGGCGCCGGCGAGGCTCCAAAGAAGCAGCAGAGCATTAAAGCAGATGTTTGCCCCTGGGATTCGCAGGCTGATGAACGAACTAATGTGTGTCCTTGGGAATCTAAAGATCACGGAACGGTGAGAAGGCAAGGGAGTGGTCGCGATAACGTGTGCCCTTGGGAATCCCAGGATACACCTGTTATTCCACAGATGCCCCAGTCCAAAGATTTACAGGTGCAACAGTCTTCGAAACACGCCGCAGATGTCTGTCCCTGGGAGACCGCAGAAACTCCCCAGACTTCAATAAGAAAAGATAAAGAATACACTAATGTTTGCCCTTGGGATACTCAAGATAAGGGTGAAGTTGTGTATGAAAATCTGAACACTTTTACTAGCAAAGGAACACTAACAGTTCCCTTACGCCAAGAAGTTATGAAACCTGCCATCTACCCTGGTGCGTCCAAAGAAATTTCAGGTAACACACAACATCCTGAAACATCGCCTGTCCTGAGCTGGGGTAAACAAGCGACCAAGACAGCCGCAAGTTGTCCATGGGAGTTTCCTGATCCCCCAAAAATCTTGGAAGAAATTTGTCCGTGGGAAGACGGTAAAGCGGAGACAACTAAAGAAATGGCTTCACAGCTGACCATCAAAGTAGATGTTTGTCCCTGGGAATCAGAACCAGACAAAGCTTCTTCTGGAGAGAGAGGCAGTGTCACAGAAAATGTATGTCCCTGGGACACCGAGCTCCCAGGAAAACCACCGGCAGATGTTTGTCCATGGGAAACTGCAGAATCAGGATCAAGAAAATCAGAGATGCCCAAGACATCAGAGGGTCAAGTCAGGCAAGACACAGCTCGGGCAAATATCTGTCCATGGGAAACGGGCGAACCACAAACCCCCAAAGCATCCGAGAGTCCCAACACACAAGACATGGCTCGGGAAAATGTATGCCCATGGGAGACAGGTGAGACAGGAGTAAAAGTTGACCAATCCAAGTCATCAGAGAAACCAATCAGACCAGGCACTTCTCAAGAAGATGTGTGTCCACTGGGAAAAGAAACCCCGAAAGTTTTGAAAAAACAAGACAGTGCTCGGACAGATGTCTGTCCATGGGAGACAGAAGAACCAAAGGTCCTCAAAAAACAAGACAGTGCTCGGACAGATGTCTGTCCATGGGAGACAGATGAACCAAAAGTCCTCAAAAAACAAGACAGTGCTCGCGCAGATGTCTGTCCATGGGAGACAGAAGAATCAAAAGTCCTCAAAAAGCAAGACAGCGCTCGCGCAGATGTCTGTCCATGGGAGACAGAAGAACCAAAAGTCCTCAAAAAGCAAGACAGCGCTCGGACAGATGTCTGTCCATGGGAGACAGAAGAACCAAAAGTCCTCAAAAAACAAGACAGCGCTCGGACAGACGTCTGTCCATGGGAGACAGATGAACCAAAAGTCATCAAAAAGCAAGACAGTGCTCACACAGATGTCTGTCCATGGGAGACAGACGAACCAAAAGTCCTCAAAAAGCAAGACAGTGCTCGAGCAGACGTCTGTCCATGGGAGACAGACGAACCAGAGGTGGTCAGAGAGCAGGACACCGGAGTGGACAGAGATGATACGTCCAACAGTAACAGAGAGCTCAGACAGAGTCAAGGCTCATTTAACGCAGGAGACACTCCGGTGGACGTGAGCACAGAGCAGGAAGACGAGTCTAAAGCCAGCCTGGCTCTGGGCCGCCGGGACGCTCTGTGTCCTTGGGAGATGTCCAGAAGCAGATCTGGCTCATTCACGGACAATGCTTCAGACGTCTTCACATGGGAGCCCGAGAACATTCCAGAGGAGGATGAGGAGGACGATGCAGAGTGTGCTGCTGAAGCTCTGGTTTTCCCGCCCGATTTGTGACCTTCGTCGACCCAGTACCGACCACCTAGGACCCGGCCGTCCACCAATGAGAACTCTTGACATTGAGGAAGAAAAGTTTGGTAACAGAGCCACAGAACTGCTTCCCTACATGTGGCAGCGCTCCCCCTCCCTCCCAACGGAAAATTACAAAGGAGATGTCATGTCAAGTTTATCTGTCCAGTCGGGTGATGTCCGTTGCAGTGAGAGGCTGGTATGAAGAGAACGTTTTATATTGTTCAAACCTGACTGAGAAGATTTTTATTTTTCTGATTTATTTCTGCCCCTCACTGTCAAATCCCCACAAATGATTTCCCTCTAAAGGAAGGACATCTAAGACAATTAGATGAAGTCCCCTTTTCCTATTTCTGTCCCTAATTTGATCAGTTCTTGGTGTTTTTTTGTACATTTTCAGGAAAGAACACATTCCGGCAAGGTTCTTATACTCAGATGGCGATTACCCCGAAGATTCACTGAACCTTAAGTTTAGGTTTCCTTCTAATGCAGATACACAACTGAAGTCTAATACAATTAAATAAATGCAGTGCAGTACTGCCAGGATTTCAGTGAGTCCAAAAACAGTTCACAAATATTTACAAGTCTATGCACTCCAAAATACCGGGAAAAAGACCTTAAAAAAAAAAAAAAAAAAAAAAAAAAAAAAAAAACTCAAACGCCCTTCTGTTGCAGCAACTTTGCCTAATCTGATTTAAAACGGTTAAATTTCTGTTTGGGTTTAAAACTGGATATTGCCGTGCTCTGGTGCCGTAACGCTGCCGTGTGAAGCTCAGGACTCTGTTCAGACGGAAAGTCTGCAGATATGATGGACAGAGCGTTTCAGCGGGTACAGCGCATCAGGACTCTGGTTTCTCATGTTTTACACCTTGACGGAACGAGAGGAGTCGGTGGTTCACGCCCCATTTACACGGCAAAGTTTTCAAATGAAAACAGGAAACTTTTTTGAGCCACTGGAGTCTCCAACAGCGCCTACCGATGGCCCGACATGAAACTGATTTGATTCTGGCGTTTGTTGTTCTCAAAGTGTTAAGCCAGGTTTACGCTTGCATGATTCTGAGGCACGCATTGGCACGAATCGCAAACCACTCGTAAAGTGGCGTAAAGTGTGCGTAAACCCATCGTGACTGTGTGCCATGTCGGGACGAGAATTTTGAAATGTTCAAAATTTTGGTCACGACAAAATATCGCGACCGGCCCGTGAACTATGCGCCAACTGTTCGTGAACTCGTCGGGACAATGCGGGAGGATGCTGGCTGCATGGCTGAACCATCCACACCCAGTGCTAGCACAAAGTCATTAAAAATATCACGGACATGACTGGAGACCACTTCCGCATGTCGTCCTCCCACGCTGCTAAAAGCCTCGTATGAGGCAGAGTTGTTCCATTAGAGCTTTCAAGAGGTTTTTGTTTTTCCCCCACACCCTTTTCTCACTGCAGTTGTCAGGTAAGCGGAAGTGCCAACACAAACCGGAAGTCCCGCCCCTAGAGAAGTGGGCGGGCCTGAATAAGGTGAATATGGCGTGAAGAATTGCACAACCACGCCGTGCCAATGCAGTAAGCACGTAAACTATGCGTGAATGCGTCGTGGCAGTTCGTGACACTGATGGGCGCGCATTCGTCAAGTATTCGTGAACAGTGCGGGAGCCTGCCGGTTCGTGACTCCAGATTGGCACGCCTTGCCACGACAACATCGTGGCAAAAAGTCGTGCAAGTGTAAACCTAGCTTTACCGTGGAAACGCGTTTCACTTGACGTTGTGGTGTAAACGGATCACTCAGCGAGTCAGGATTTGAACCGTCATACTCTCACTTTGAGGAGACACAAGCTATAAAACAAAAAACAAAATCAGGCAATTCCTGAAAGTTCCTCAGGAGGAAAAACCGGGAGCTGGTTTGTTTTATTGAGTCAACACAAGACAACAAATCTCAACAACAACAATAACTCTTTATAAACTTACTCCACAAGCCTCAGTTCTTCATGTCCACACCAACACAACGCTCTGAGAACCTCCTCACTTCTTTGTTTGAAGCAAACTGTGCTCCGTTTTAACGTCAATTTGAAAAGTTTGTTTTAGTAAAGCTTTGAGAATTTGGGAGGAAACTTGAATGGAAGCTCCACGGTTCCCTCATGAGTTGCAGTGTTTAAGAAGCGTATCAGTGACCCGAATAAAGGCTGAGATGACGGATTCTGACAGGAAGAACACAACCACCAAACCACAGCTTCACTTTTCACTCGGTTTTATTGTCATCTGTTGACTGTATTTCCAGATTTCTCTTTCAGTCCGTCACTTCTGCCTTTGGCTTCATGAGGACAGAAGGTCTCTGTGGGAACATCATTCATATGCAAACGAGCAGAGGGCGAGACGCGCCGGGAGGATTAATTATGGGCTAGTCAATGGTGTCTAATGACGTGAAGACGTCTTTATTAATAGACCATCATGTCTTTAATCTTCAAGCGCCCACTGTTCGGTAAATATTGGCAGGGTTTCCGGAGGTGAAGCCTGGCGTTTCCTGGTTCAACCAGCTGAAGCGGCTCCAGAGCTGGTCTGTTCGTTTCCTGTGTGTCGATGGAGTGACTGTCTGTCTGTCTGTGAGCGTTCTCGCATGTCTGTGTCTTCTGAAAGCTGTAAACTGTGATTATGTCCATAAAACGAAGAAGAAAACCGCCGAATCCGGCGCTGCCGTGAGGCGCAGCTGGATTTGAGGAGGAGCTGATTTATTTTTGTACTTCCTGGGCGGACGTGCAGTCCGTCCGTCCGTCCGTCACAGGAATAAACAGCTGGATGTCTGTGCGTCTGGACCTTTCATTTTTTTATTGGGTTTTGCACGTCTGGCGTCTGTTTCTGACTCACCTGCTGCCTCCACAGTCTTAACAAAACTAAACGAGTCCTTCACAAACACTGAGCAGCGCCGCGGCGCCGCCCGCTGGTCTATTTGTACCACTGCACCGCCTGCGGTTTGGGGACGTGGTAGTTGAGGGAATCGAACTCCTCCCAGGGCTGCAGCTCCGGACCGGGGATGGCCACCGTCTGCAGGAGCCAGAGAGGAGAGGACAAGTCAGCCGGACTCTGGGAGAACGGCGTGGAACCCGCTCAGATCTCCACAGGAAGAACAACATGATCACGTCGTGGGTTTTTACATCAAAGTGAGACGTTAGAATCAGTTTTTAAAGCTCAAACATGAACGCATGACATCTTATACCACGATCAGGTTTCTCAGCATGAAGTGAAACTTTTCATAGTTTGTCTATAATGTCAAATCTGAACGTTTCTAAGGAATCACGCTGCAATATGTTCTCTGGTAAGACGTGACGACAGCAGCAGAACGAGCTCAGTAGACGTGAAGGTCTTGGTGGTATTTTAACTCTTTGCTGGACTGAAACAGTGAAGCTGCTGCTGTGCTGAAGTCTGGTCCCTCCTGTCCACAGATGATGTGATCAAAATCTGATAATTCATGAGGCGATGGTTAGATTTCAAGAAAACAAAATTAATTCCAGCTCCATCTGTCATGAAAACGAGTGACCAGCAGGAGCTGATCGTGTTTCCTGTTCCTGTGGCGACAGATTCTGACTGAGAGGCGAGTTGATCCCTTTCACCGTCATTTTCAGACGAGATGTAAAGTGTTTACTGGTAAATCAATCTATCTGACTTCAGCGAGAAACTCTTATGTCGTTTGAAAAACCTCGGGGAGTCTGGAGAAGCTTCTCCAGGAAACCCGGCGAGGAAGACGAAGCCGTTCATGGCGTTTTGGTCGAAACTCAAGTCAAACCGACTGAATGTGAGTTTTAAGGCTGGAGAGACATCGCTGCTCCCCCTGCTGGGGAGATCAGAGCTGCTCGCTGTTCCGCCTCTCACGCTGTTGGCGTGGCGTGGCGTGGCGTGGCGTGGCGTGGCGTGGCGTGGCGTGGCGTGGCGTGGCGTGGCGTGGCGTGGCGTGGCGTGGCGTGGCGGCGACTCACCTTGATGATGGCGTCTTTAGCCGGAGCCCAGGACGGGACGATCTTCCCATGGAGCCTCCAGCGGCCGTATGGGTTCAGCAGGTGGCGCTCGATCACCAGGTACTCCAGGACGTCCTTGGGCTGCTCCTCGCCACCCAGCATCAGCCGGCCGAAGCGGTCGTAGATCGCCAGAGTCTGCAGACAGAAACGCTCATGTCACAACGCCAACCCGACCAGCGCCGTCCGCCGTGCCGCAGGAGGCTCATGGGAAGCACTTCCACTGGGGGGGGGGGGGGGATGGTACCTGTCTGGAGTGCATGCGGACGGTCACCTGACCATACAGGTTGCCCTTGGTGACCATGTCGGGGCAGCGGGCGTGCACCACCCGGGGCGGCTCCAGCGACTCCACCAGCGCCCAGCGGATGGTCCGGTAGCGGTTCCCCCGGGTCATCTCCTGCAGGAGGACGGACGGGGGGGGACAGAGGGACGGGTGAGGCGGGGCGGCCAGGCCTGACGGAGGCGGCGGGGCGGAACTCACCGGGTAGCAGCGCTCCGTCACCAGCGAGTGGAGCTTCTCCTTGTTGAACCTGCAGCGCAGAGAGGAGGAAACACGTTCTCTGGTGATTTTCTCATTTTCACGAAAAGCTTGATGAATAAATCCTGTTAAATCATCAAAAAGGGAACCGAGAGGCTTTTTTCTAGGAGGGAGGCTTCAGTTCACCTCTGGGGGGCCAATAGGGGGCTGGAGGGGGCTGGAAGGGGGTTGTAGAGGAATGTAAGGGGGATGTAGTGGGAGGGGGTGTAGGGGGATGTAGGCGGGTATAGAGGGAGGGGGATGAAGGGGGCTGTAGGTGGGTGTAGGGGCTGTAGGGGACTCCAGCAGCCAATCTGGGGGCCGGGGCGGTGGTCTTTTTTTTTTTTTTCCCCTTGTCCTGTTCAGCAGCTGGGGCGTGCAATATTGTATGATTGTAGCCTTTTACTATCCGAACAGATTTTAATGTCAGCAGCAGGACGAGACTGAATCTCCTCCTGCTGCTGCCTTTATTTAAAGCTGGCGTCCGGTTTCTGAGCGAGAAACAAAAAGAGAGAGAGACAAAGAGAGGGAGAACGGGGGGAGGGGGGGCACAATCTATGTACAAATTCACAATGCAAAACAGTGTTGTCGACGCACCACACGCAACCAAGAACAATCCCAAACCCCAATCTAGACAACACCAAAACAGAGCCGACAACCAACACAAAAACTGACAGAGCCATACATATACATATATATATAATCTTTTTTTTTTGGTCTTACTGTGTCAGTGCCTGGTGGGCTTCCACAAAGATTTCTTGCGCTCGCTCTGCGAAGTCCTTGGTCTTGAAGTCGGGGTCGTGCTCTTTGATCTTCCGGATCCTGAAAGCAGGTTTGAATGAGACATTTATTAAAACGTGGCTCTGATGCGACCGGGAGAATTCAGACGGCAGCGGCTCGGGAGGAGGAAGACATTACGCCAGCTGGGAGGCGGCGGTCTGACGCAGCTGCTCGCTCCGCTGCTTCAGGCCTTCTCTGGACAGAGCCGACAGCCGGGCGTCGCCCTCGGGGGGGATGTAGGGGTCGAAGACGGCGGCTGGAGGAAGATGGGACGATCACTGACACAGCAGAGCACTCATCGTCGTTATACAACACAGAATCTGGCTCTTCAGCAGTCAGGCCGGCGCTCGCTTCCACGCTGAAATCCTCCTGAATGAGTCTGATTCCGAAGAATCTTCCCTCTGATCAGCTTCTACTGCATTTCTCTTCCTTTGAATGCTTTAAACTCAGATCTTTTTACATGTTTTGTCCTTTAGATATTTACATTCTGATTTCATCTTCCCAAAACCATTTTAATCTACAGTTTTCCTGTTTCACTGCTTTTCTTTATGGTTACTGTAGAAAAGATGCACTTTAACTGAAATGATCTCAATAAAAGAGCCAGAAAATGTACAGAGAATGAAACGATTGACTCATCTACACCCGCGTTACGACTCTGGTAAACAGTACAGGAGGGATTAAATGTGTGTTGGGGGAAATAAACCAGCGAGCAGTGAAAGAAATGTGTTTCTGCTGACTGAAGGTGAAATCCGGTCGGCACTGAGGAGCCGGTGCTCCGGTTCGGGAGAGTTTTACCGGTGCAGGAGACGTTGATGGGCCTCTCCAGGTACTCCTGCCTGAGGACCATGCCCGCCGCCCGGGCCCTGGCCTCGCTGTTCTCGCCCTGCTTGCCCTTGAGGCCCACCGCCGGGGGGATGAAGTAGCGCTTCTTGGTGCGGACGGGCAGGAGGAGCGGGCCGGGACGCCGCACATCCACGGGCAGCTCGGAATTCTGGGAGGACGAAGATTCATCAACAGTTTGCGGTGAGTGACTGGAGATACGCCTCTCAGACTTCGGCGGCCCAGATCATTTCGTATTCACCAGCACGGCCGCAAAAGGCCTCCAGGAAGTTAACGTGAGACTCGATCTCGCCATGTTTTGGTTTCAAAGGTTTCTTCTACATCTCTGCACAGAATTGATGTTTCTGTGATAAAAATCTAAAGGTGAAAACATTCTGGGCGGAAGCCAGACGTCAGCTCTGAATACAAAGCTAGATCTGTAATATTTGGTGTTAACCAAAGTTTTCCTCTGTTCACGAACCTTCAAGCTTTTACAGAAGCATCTATAGTGGAACAGTTCAATGTTATTTCAGTGTTTTAAGAAAAAAGACAAGATATCAAAGAGAATCATCGACCGACATGATGCTTCTTCGAAAATTAGAACAACAGTAAAACTTCATAACAAACTGAGACAGATGCCATCAACGTGCTTCCCACTTTTTATAAACTGCAGTTTTTAAGTCATTAAAAGAAAAGAGTATTTTACACACAAAAAAAAAATAAACATGAGAATATAGTCATGATGCTCATTGTTTCCAGGAATAGACAGAAACCAGTTACTGAAAACACTGCAGCTGAATTTCTCACAATGTGAAGATACGAGATCAAAACAATATTTTTCAGTAACTGTCCAAGTTTTAAAAAACCAAAGCAAAGCTCAGCAATGTTCCAGTTCGAGTGAATTACTGATCAAAACATTCCGTGTATTGGGTAAGAGCATAACTTTGTGATCACTGTCAACATTATCAGCAAACTCTCAGATCATACAGATTATTTAAATTCGTCATTTAGAATAAATGAACGTGCTTCACAGCGTGGCTGTTTATGTTTCTGTCTGTTGACCCCGCCGCGTTCCGCTGACAGGCAGCTAACGTGAGCTAAATTAGCCGCAAAAAGCTCCACGGAAACGTGAAACGGCGGAAAACAGACGCGGCTCCGTGTAAACACTGCGATTTGTTCAGGAAAGGTGTTAATGAAGCCCAACGAACCTTTAAAACGAGAGCAGACGCTCTGTGAAGGACCAGCAGCGTCCTCCTCATGGGCGCCGCCATCTTGAAACCGTCTAAGAGAAGCTTCCGGTAGATATTTTCAGAACAATGGCCCAAGTTCCTGAGACCTTCACGTTTTACTAAAAAAATAAAAAGATTCAGATTCAGATTCAGAAAACTTTATTGACCCCATCAGGTAATTCATTTGCAGCACATCTCGAGCAGTTTCACACATATATACAACATGACAAGTTGTTTTCGGTATTTTGAGAACTGTAGTCGAGAATTTAATGAAGATATTCTACTCCAGAACTTTAAATTATAATTCGTTTAGCTTTACCTTACATTGAGAACTGATTTCAATAAAACACTGGAGAAATGAATGCAGAGGTTTTTGGAATTGCAAAACCAAATGCAATTAAGAAGAAATTTGCAATTAAAAAGAAATAAAAAATAATTCCTAATTTGAATATTCTATTTAAAAAGTTTTAAATAATAAAAAATCGCCAAAACGGCTCTTTGATCATGAAGGTTGCTTACTGTTAGTCTCTTCAAATTTCTCAACATTCAAGCTGTGATGACCTGTCATAATGTTAATTATTACAGTGAAAGATTAGGACATTTATTGGGGGTGTTGATAAACTTTAATATCCACTTGTGCACTTTAATTCACTTCACATTCTGAAATATCCAGGCTGGTGTCAAGATGCATGGATTCATGAATGTGCCGGTCAGGCACAGGAGTATATTCAGTTCAAGACCGATTACACCAAAATGCGTCGGGGGAATCCCTCCTGCCTCCACACTGTAGAACTCCACACTGTAGTATAGGAAGCAATAACTACTTTAAAATAATCCAGTGCAATAACTATATCCGTGTACAATACTAAAATGCTAGATTTGATCTTTTTTTATAAACAGAGCAACACGCATTTAGATGTATCTTATATTTTATTTATATGTGAACTCTCTATACTCCTTTCAGTGAATGTGATCCATCTCCTCAGTGTGTTCATGTTACGTTCAGGCTTCAGTCTGAGGACAGGACAGAGAAATTGTATGGTTTGCACATATTTTGGTCCGTGCTCTCGCCTCACAGCAAGAAGTGTTGAAATGATAGCCGTGGCCTTCCGGTGTGGAGTTTGCATGTTCTCCCCGTGTGTGTGGGTTTCCTTTCTTGTACTCGGGTTTCTTCTCACACGCCTGTGAGGTTAACTGGTGACCAAGAATTGCCTCTGGGTGTGAATGTGACTGTGTTTACCCTGGGATGGACTGGAGCTACAACCCGCACAGGATTCTACAATACAGAAGAGATGGATAAAATTATTTCAGATGTATTTTTAATATTTAATCTGAATTTACAATAAAAAAAAATAGTGAATACAATTAAAATCTACATCAAAAATGTCTTAATAAAATTTAGAAAGAAAAGTAAAAGTAAAAAAAAAAAAATCATCAGAAAGCCTGAAATGATTTAAATCTGTTTGTGGCTTGATAACTAAAAAGAAAACAAAGCAAAACAAAAAAAACAAACAAAAAAACGTACATGCGCGTAACCGTGCAGTGGTTGATTGTGATTGCACGGCCGTGAGCGCGCACGTCGGGGCCGTGATGACGCAGCGCGCTCGCGGCGGAGCAGTGTTTGGGCTGTGCGCGCTGCGCGGTGAGAAGTGTCGCTCCGAGCCGAGAGGGCTTCAGTGGATGTCGCTGCTCCTGGGCCGCACGGTTCCGCTGTCATTCGCGCACAGAGTCACCGCCTGCCGGCCGTCGCCAGTGTCCGGGCCCGCCCCGCTCCGCGCCGCGCTAATAAAACTCAGAGCGATACCTACTGTTACACACAGCACCGTCCGCCGCCACAATCCCACAGCCATGCCCGAAAGGAGGCCCTTCGTACGGTTACCGACTGACGTTTACCCGGTCAACTACGGCTTGTGTCTGAAGCCCGACCTCATCGACTTCACGTTCGAGGGCAAGCTGGAGGCGCTGGTGGAGGTGGGTGAGCCCGGCCGGGTTGTGTGTGCACGGCGGGGATCTGGTTATGTAATCTGACCAGCTAACCTGACCACTTGCTAATTTGCAGATAACCTGTTAGCCGCTAGCCGCTAGGCTAGCCGCGGAGTGCTAGGCGGCTAGCGGCGCTCCGTCCCGGCTCAAAGCCATGAATGAGAATAAAGTCTGCGAGCACCGCCGAGCGGGCTCCGAGCTTCACCCGGGAGCGCGTCCGCCTGCCACATGTGGGGCCACCGGCTCGCACGCTAGCCGAGCCCGCGGCTCCAGACCCGGTGTGGAACCTGCGGTTAGCACCTGCCGAGCGGGTTCATGTGCGGTAATAACGCCCCGGTCGTTCCTGAAGCCTCGCCCAGCGTGGATCCGTGTGAGCGGGCAGCGGGTCACCGAGCTGGAGCCCCCCGGTGTCTGCAGACACGGTGTGGCCCCCTCCACCTCCTCCACCCCGCCTGCCCTCCCGTTCAGGTCAACTCTTCACTGGTGATCTGTAAAGATTATCCAGCTGCTGAGCTGAAGCCGGGGGTGGTTGGTTGGTTGGTTAGTTAGTTGGTTGGTTAGGTGGTTGGTTAGCTTGCTCGTGAAGCTCTGACTGTAGCGTGTAACGAGCAGGGCTGGTAATGTGTAACTAACACACTGAACAAACACTCTTGTTTTGCGTTTATTATGGGCTCAGAATTGGAGCTGGTGGTGTGTAAAGTGGGCCAGTGTGCAGACACCTGTCCTACACACACACACACACACACACACACACACACACACACACCTGCCTGCTTGTCAACACAGTACCAACAGGCTCATTATGATGTGGAAGCCCCAGCTTTGCTCCCAGAAGAGCGGCGTGCGGCCGTGAAGGTCAGGTCCGCCGCTCCCGAGGGTCTGATCGCTCGTTCACGAGGATTCGCTCTGATTGTGTGTTGATGGGTGTCAAACATGCGGTCTGCAGCACAGAGCTGGCCCTCACTTCAGTTCAGGGGCCGCTCTCAACCCAGTTTCACCCCAAGTGGGCCGAACCGGTAAAACGGTGCCGTCATTACAGTGATGCGTCATCCTTCACAAAATAAAAACAGTGGAGCAGTTCTCCAATAAAGCCGGCTGCTGTTAATGATTTGCCACTCAGCAGCCCCTCCTGGATGAGGCCGGCTCGACGTAGAGACTTCAGGTTCATCATAAACACGCTCATAAATGCTAATGTGTGAGTGAATGTTGGCATGCTCCACGAGAAAACATCCACTTTGTTTCTGTTTCCAGGCTGAGCTCTAACCGTGCAGCCGCTGACAGGAGAAGGATGGTGTAAATATGTTTACTGCAGCCGGAGAGGAGCGGTATTCTGGTCGTGTTATGAATTTATGGATACTTTTAGTTGAGGTTGTTTCGATGTGGGTTTGTGTGTTGAATTATTCTAAAACTTGGTCAGAACAATTGAACGAAACATGAAGTATTTATGGTTTTTGTCAGAAAATCCCCGTTTTTAAAGGCGCCTCAGCAGAAGTGTGTGTTTGAGCGTCCCCGGCCCGTCGCAGCGAGGATGGAGGATTTCCTGGTTACGACTTTTAATGTCATAATTATGTGTTTATGGGTCTGCGGTGATGAGCACTGTGGGCCTTTCTGCTCGGTGCCTTTGCAGGTTGAAGTGTGTGTTGTGTCAGTTTCCAACGCCTCCGTCTGTTTAAACAGCTGGTTCCTTTACTTTGGAGTTGAAGTGTCAGTTTAATTGTTGAGAAAAAGAGAAAAATCTGACACTGGAGTGTGAAACGCAGCGCGGTCAACGTTCCTCAACATCCCAGAGATTTCACTTTGGAGGAAGTGGTGATGAGACTCGCCCTGCTAAGCAAACCTTCAACACTTCAGGCCTTCATTTTCCTCCTTCCATACGTTTTGCCTGATAGTCGCTGTTTATTCGGTCTCGTCCGCTCCGCTCCGGCTCGTCCTCTTCCCGCCTCTGGGTTGTTTCTCGGTGAAAAGTGAATCACGGAGCGGCGGCGTTACCCCAGCTGCTTTGATACATGTCGGGTGAAACGTGAGAGGGATTGTAGCGGAGGAGGAGGAGAGCTTCAGGTGTTGGTGTTCGCGTCGGATCTCTTCTCCTGGACGTCGTCTGCTGCTCCTCTGAAGCGGCGGTCCGTCAGTCGCTCACTTTCTCATTCATGAGTTTCACGCTCGGCGAGACAAAGGCTGTTCGCCGGTTATTGGCTTTGGAACTGAGAATAAAGATAAGGTGGAGAGGAAGGACGCCGTTGATAAACTTCAGTTTATTCCGTCTAGCCGACACTTCCTGCTGTGGGGACCAGACTGACTCACCGGCGCCGGCTCCGGATTTACTGAGGAGAAACGCTTCAGGCGTTCCCGCCTCGCTGAGCTAGCCTGGTCAGCGGCTAGCGGTTAGCTAGCGGTTAGCTGACCTGTCGTCACCTGCAGCTGACTCCACGCGCATGAGGGGCGTGGCCTGCTCCGGCGAGCCGATTGAGAAGGACGGTTTTCAGATGGCGACGCTCCGACGGGAGGCAGGAAGTGGGGTTGACCGAGCCGCAGGTCCTGCTGGCTCCCGCCGTCCCGCTGCTCGCTAAGCTGCTTCCTGTCCGTGTTTACAGGTGACACAAGCCACGAATCAGATCGTGATGAACTGCGCCGACATCGACATCATCACGGCGTCCTTCTCCCCGGAGGGCGGGGACGGTGAGCGTCCTTCACGTCTCCGTCCTGTTTCAGCGGAATGAGCGTCCGCCTCGGCTTCATTTCTCTTTTTTCCTCTCGTTTCTTCAGAAATTAACGCTACAGGCTTCAACTATCAGAACGAGGATGAGAAAGTCACGCTGTCGTTTCCCAGCGCTCTACAGAAAGGTGAGGACGAGCGTCTCCCGCCATCCTCTCTTCTGTGGCGTCCCCTCGGGGGCCCCCGGACCATCCGTTTCCCCCCCTCTGATTGTGACCCGAGCTCACCGCCCCTCCCTCCCTCCCCAGGCTCCGGCGCGTTGAAGATCGACTTCGTGGGCGAGCTGAACGACAAAATGAAGGGATTCTACAGAAGTAAATACACGGCTCCGGCAGGGGAGGTCCGCTACGCCGCCGTCACACAGTTCGAGGTGAGGGGCCGGCCGGGGGGGCGCCGCGACGGCCTTTGATTGGCCATTTCTGAGAAATCAAGTCAGAGTCCTGGATCCAGTTTTTAGTTCTCCTCTGGAAATATGAACGACTTTCAGCAGATCCTCCTCCTCCTCTTCCTCCTCCTCCTCTTCCTCTTCCAGGCCACGGACGCTCGCAGAGCTTTCCCCTGTTGGGACGAACCGGCCATCAAAGCGACCTTTGACATCACCCTGATCGTTCCCAAGGACCGAGTAGCCTTGTCCAATATGGTAGGTGTGTGAGTGTGTTGGTGTGGGGGAGTGTGTGTGTGCGTGTGTCTCATTACAGGGCAGACAGTCTGTTTTCCCTCGCTTGTTATTGCTTTCTTCTCTATGTAAAACCAAAACGGCGTCGATTCAGAGTCCCCGATTCGTCCCCCACTGTCCCGTTTGTCCCCTTTTCTTCTATGCTTCGTCCCCGAGTTGTCCCCTATTTGTCCCGCTTGTTGCCCCGCTTCGTCCTGCTTCGTCCTGCTTTGTCCCGCATTATCCTCGTGGACTAATCAGAGGTTTGGGAGGCTGAATCAGGTCCGACAGCCCGGCGTCTCCGGCGGCGGCGCCCGGGGCTCCCGGTGTTTCCGGTCTGAGCGGCGCTCTGCTCCTCTCCGCAGAACGTCATCGACCGAAAGCCGCACCCGGAGGACGAGAACCTGGTGGAGGTCCGGTTCGCCACCACGCCCGTCATGTCCACCTACCTGGTGGCGTTCGTCATCGGCGAGTACGACTTCGTGGAGAGCCAGTCGTCGGACGGCGTGACGGTGCGCGTCTACACGCCGGTGGGGAAGGCGGAGCAGGGCAAGTTCGCCCTGGAGGTAAGCGGCGGGCCGCTCTGTCAGCGCGGCGCCGGCTTCGGCTCCGCCCACCAGAGTTAACCCCCCTCCTCTGCTCCAGGTCGCCACCAAGACCCTGCCCTTCTACAAAGACTACTTCAGTGTTCCTTATCCGCTGCCGAAAATTGACCTCATCGCCATCGCAGACTTCGCTGCTGGTGAGTTCACTCCTCCACTCCTCCACTCCTTCACTCCTTCACTCCTTCACTCTGACTGCCGGGAGCTGGATCAGAAACGCTCTCACTCAGTGAAACTTCATGTTCTCCCTTTGCTCAGGTGCCATGGAGAACTGGGGCCTCGTTACCTACAGGTGCGTTTCTGCCGGCTGTTCTGTTTTCACCCAGACCAGCCACACGTGGTGTTTTCCCTCCGCTGAGAGTGTGTGAAATGAACACACACGTAATCTGCTTGAAGAGGCGTTCAAGGACGCTTCAGAGTGTGGGTCATGTGGGATTTCGGTGAGTCGGCGTCGTTTTCTCGAGCTCAGAACTCAGAGAGGAAAAGCCGAAAATGTCAGAGCCGGGAGGGGACCGGAGCTCGGAGCCGGTCCGATCGGTGGCCTTTCCGCAGGAAGCAGGAAGTGTGTGTGGCTGCGCCGAGTGTGTAACGGCCGCCTGTCCTTGCAGGGAGACGGCGCTGCTCATCGACCCCAAGAACTCCTGCTCGTCGTCCCGGCAGTGGGTGGCGCTGGTGGTGGGCCACGAGCTGGCCCACCAGTGGTTCGGGAACCTGGTGACGATGGTGAGCCGCGGTGTGTGTGTGTGTGTCGGGGTGTGTGTGTGTGTGTGTGTGTGTTGGACGCAGGGCGACTCGTCTCCGTCTCTGCAGGAGTGGTGGACCCACCTGTGGCTGAACGAGGGCTTCGCCTCCTGGATCGAGTACCTGTGCGTGGACCACTGCTTCCCGGAGTACGACATCTGGACCCAGTTCGTGTCGGCGGACTACACCCGCGCCCTGGACCTGGACGCGCTGGACAGCAGCCACCCCATCGAGGCGAGCGAGCGCCGCCGCGCCCCGGCGGGACCCGGCCGCCCTGCCGGGACCCAGCTGCCCCGCGGGGACCCGGGGGGACCCGGCGGGACCCGGCCGCCCCGGCGCTAACCTCCCTGTGGCTCTGCTCTGCAGGTCAACGTGGGCCACCCCTCCGAGGTCGACGAGATATTCGACGCCATCTCTTACAGCAAGGGCGCCTCCGTGATCCGCATGCTGCACAACTACATCGGAGACGAGGTGAGCGCGCTCACGGTTCGAGCGCCGGGACGCCTCCGGTCCGGGGAAGGTCAAAGGTCACGCCGCTCCTCTTGTGTTTGCAGGACTTTAGGAAAGGAATGAACGCCTACCTGTTGAAGTTCCAGAATAAGAACGCGTCGACAGGTAAGAGGAGGTGGGCGGGGCTTCCCCGGCGGGGGCGGGGTCTTTCCCGGTGGTGACGGCGGCTGTCCCCCGCAGAGGACCTGTGGGACTGTCTGGAACAGGCCAGCGGGAAGCCCATCGCCGCCGTCATGAGCTCGTGGACCAAGCAGATGGGCTTCCCCATCATCGTGGTGGACCAGGAGCAGGTGAGGGGCGCTCCGGGACCGCCGGGGGACGAGGAGGGGACGGGGAGGACAGGAAGTGACGCCCGTCTGTCCTCTGCTTCCTGTCTTCCAGCAAGGCGACGACCGCGTCCTGAAGATCTCCCAGAAGAAGTTCTGCGCCAGCGGACCACATGACGGTGAGCGTGTCCCGCGGACGCGGACGCCACCGCTCGGGACGCGTCCTCTGACGGCGGGTGTCTCCTGTGGGACAGGTGAGGACTGCCCCAGCTGGATGGTCCCCATCAGCATCTGCACCAGCGAGGACCCCAAATGCTCCAAACTCAAGGTTCTGCTGGACAGACCCGAGACCTCCGTCACCCTGAGCAGCGTGGGTCCGGACCAGTGGGTCAAGGTGAGCCCCGCGGGACCGCCGCCGCCGCTTCCTCCAGCGCTTCCTGCTCTCACGGCCCGACCTTTGACCTCCTGTGTTCGCAGATCAACCCCGGCACGGTGGGCTTCTACCGCATCCAGTACAGCTCGTCCATGCTGGAGAGCCTGCTGCCGGGGGTCCGGGACCTCAGCCTGCAGCCGGTGGACCGGCTGGGCCTGCAGAACGACCTCTTCTCCCTCGTAAGGCTCCGCCCACAAACCCACGCTCGCACGCCGCGTCCCGAGCGTCGCCGCCGGACGTTCGGGACGCGGCATGAAAACACACATTTCTGTGTCGCTGCACGTCGACACACACCTCAGCAAGTGGATTTTAGAACGAGCCACAGGAAACTCTCTTCGCTCAACAGCCGAACTCCGAACGCAGCGTCCGCCGGCTGATTGCTCCGGTCTCTCCTCGCTGTGACCTCTGACCTCCAACACAAACTGATATTTTGACTTTGTGATGCTTTTTTCAACAAATTCAACTGGCGAGCTTGTCTGGAGGGATTAAGTTTCTGATGACGAGTTGTTCATCCCTCAGTCTCTCGCTCTCTCTCTCTCTCACTGTCTCTGTGTCTCGCTCCCTTTCTCTCTCCCTCTGTCTCTCGCTCTCTCCGTTTCTCACTCTGCATTTCTCTCTCTCTCTTGCTCTCTCTGTCTCTCGCTCTCTGTCCCTTCCTTGCGCGCTCTCTCTCGCACTCTCTTGCTTTCTCACACTCTCTCTCTCTCTGTCTCGCTCTCTTGCTCTCTCACACTCTCTCTCTCTCTCTCTGTCTTGCTCTCTCTGTCTCTCTCTCTCACTCTTTCTCGCTCTCGCTCTCTCCCTCTCTCGCTCTCTCTCTCACTCTCATTTTCTCTCTTTCTCTCTCTATCTCTCTCGCTCTCTCTCTGTCTCTCTCTCTCTCTCCCTCTCTCTCTCTCTCTCTGAGCTTCCAGGCTGTTAAACAATAAAACGTTGGTTTCTCTCTCGGCCCTGCCGGTAAACCAGGAGGTGTTTCTGCTCTGGAAGCTTCTGTCTGTAAACAGACGTCGGATCAGGAGAGGACGAGCGGACAGTCGTCCTCCGCTGTCTTCAGACACGTCCACCTTCAGCGCTGTGGATGACGTGAGGACGGAGATCAGACTGAGCGCCGCTTTGCTTGAATGAGCGGAGAGAAGCCTCCATCACTCAGCAGAGCAGCTCCAGGCAGAACGGATCCTGATCCTGATCCTGATCCAGATCCAGATCCAGATCCTGCCGTTTGGTGTCTTTTAGCATCTTGTCAAACTGTCACATTTTATATTATATACACACACACACACACACACACACTGTGAAAGCATGCGAGAAGGAAGCAGGCGTGCCGCCACTCCTTCACTCTTGAGCTTTAGCACAGTTGGCCTGGGCGTTTATGGCGGGACGATGGCCGTTGGGATCAATGACTAATTGGAGGAATGGTCAGAGCGGCTCATAAACGCTGGCCGGAGGCCGGCGTCTCGCCGGGCGGCGTGCAGGACTCCGCCGTTTCCTCCGTCAGTCCTGTGTCTTCACAGGAAGTTTATTTCATCACGCGGCTTTTCGTCTTGAACGATTCACGTTTTCCGGTTTGGTCCGGGAGCCTTTCTGCTCCTCCTCGTCGTCACGCTCTGACTGATCAGTCGCCACCAGGCGTTAACTCGGCCTGCAGCCACGCAGACCTCTTGCTTCGCTGGTTTTCCAGACGGATTCAAAGGCGCAGCGCCCTCTGCTGTCTGTACTGGAGGATAACATGGTGAAAACTCAGCCTGTATGAAGTCTGCTTTGAGGAAAACATTTCCTCTGTCAGACACGTTCTTGATAAAGAAACTGATCTGAGCTTCAGGCCTTATCTCTCACCTCATTCACAGTCTGATTCTTAAACGTCTGCAGAAGCCGTGACTGATTCATCCCAACGACAACAACGACGACTCCTATTTCTGATCAGAGTTTGTATCGATGTTTAACCCTGTAAAGAGTGAAGGATCAATAAAGCTGCATCAACAGTAAAAAGCAGTGAAGTAACAGAGTAACACAGGATCCATAGAGCTCCAGTCGTGATGGAAAGATCCAGACTAATCAGAGAAAAACTCTTTTTTTTTTTTTTTTGTTTAAACTGAGAGTTTCTCCAACACACACCCAGGAGGAACTCCAGAAACGGCTGAGGTTCTGTCCACACTTTAAAGCTCAGTTTCAACCTGGTTGAAGATTTTGAAATCAGGTTTTCACATCTGGACGGAGGACAAAAAGGCCAAGCTCTTGGTATTTTAGTGGCGTCTCTACGTGACAGGGTGGCGAGGCACGGCGGACTTGTTCAGGGTGGACTTGTTTTTTTGAGTGCTGACCCTTGACCTCTGCGCTCAGTCCCGTGCAGGGATGATCAGCACGGTGGAGGTGCTGAAGCTGATGGAGGCCTTCGTCAACGAGCCCAACTACACGGTGTGGAGCGACCTGAGCTGCAACCTGGGCGTGCTGTCCTCGCTGCTGTCCCACACCGACTTCCACGAGGACATCCAGGAGTTCATCCGCGACCTCTTCACCCCCATCGGGACGGAGCTGGGCTGGGACAGCAAGCCTGGAGAGGGTGAGGAAGAGGGGGAGAGGGGGAGGAGGAGGCGGTAGACTGACCTCTGACCTCTGTCCCGTCTGCAGGCCACCTGGACGCCCTGCTCAGAGGTCTGGTCCTGGGGAAGCTGGGGAAGGCGGGACACAAGCCCACCCTGGAGGAGGCCCGGCGGAGGTTCAAGGAGCACGTGGAGGGAAAGCAGGTCCTGCCGGCGGACCTCCGGAGCCCGGTGAGTCTGGCGGAGCCGGACCGGTCCGTCATCCGGTCCACGGCTCCGGATCACAGCGGACTGTTGCTGCTCTCTGCAGGTGTACCTGACGGTGCTGAAGCACGGGGACAGCAACACCCTGGACACCATGATGAAGGTAAGCCGTCCACACGGGGACCGGCGTCCCGCGGCCGGGCCCGGTCCAACGATCCGTCTCCCCTCGCAGCTCCACAAGCAGGCGGACATGCAGGAGGAGAAGAACCGCATCGAGCGGGTGCTGGGCGCCATCTCCGCCCCGGACCTCATCCAGAAGGTCCTGACCTTCGCCCTGTCGGTACGTCACGCTCCCAGGATCCTCCCGGTTCTAACCCGGCCCGGTCCGCTGACGTGCGCTCGTCCTCCCCCGGCAGGAAGACGTCCGTCCTCAGGACACGGTGTCGGTGATCGGCGGAGTCGCAGGAAGCAGCAAGCAGGGCCGCAAAGCAGCCTGGAAGTTCGTGAAGGACAACTGGGAGGAGCTCTACAACCGCTACCAGGGAGGCTTCCTCATATCCCGGCTCATCAAGGTCCGAGCTGCTGCTCACTCTGCTCACTCCGCTGCTCACTCCTCTGATCTCCTCACCTCACTCTTCTCACTCCTCTCACCTCTGCTCACTCCTCTGATCTCCTCACCTTGCTCTGCTCACTCCTCTGACCTCTTTGCCTCACTCTGCTCACTCCTCTGACCTCTTTGCCTCACTCTGCTCACTCCTCTGACCTCTTTGCCTCACTCTGCTCACTCCTCTGATCTCCTCACCTCACTCGTCTCACTCCTCTCACCTCTGCTCACTCCTCTGATCTCCTCACCTTGCTCTGCTCACTCCTCTGACCTCTTTGCCTCACTCTGCTCACTCCTCTGACCTCTTTGCCTCACTCTGCTCACTCCTCTGACCTCTTCGCCTCACTCTGATCACTCTTTTGCTCACTCCTCTGATCTCACTCTTTGTGTTTGTGTCTTCAGCTCACAGTCGATGGATTCGCCGTCGATAAAATGGCTGCTGAAGTGAAGGTGAGTGAGGCAGCAGGACGAGATGTTTGCAGTGAGGAGTGAGATGTCGGAGTGAGACATTCGCCTGGTGTGACGCAGCAGCAGCCGGGTCCCCCCCGCCCCCTCTCACCCCCCTGTCCCCGCTCTTTGTCCTGCAGAGTTTCTTCGAGAGCCACCCGGCGCCGGCGGCCGAGCGCACGGTGCAGCAGTGCTGCGAGAACATCCTGCTCAACGCCGCCTGGCTGAAGCGCGACGCCGACGACATCCAGCAGTATCTGCTGCGGCGCAGAGCCCCGCCCGTCTGAGCCGCCGCCGCCGCCGCGGACCTCCCCCTCCCCACCTCCCCTCCCCCCTCGGCCCGGAGCGGACGGCGGCGCGTCGACTCAATGGCCGGCTTCATTTCTCTGAAGGAGACTGTAGAAGAAGACGAAGCTCCGACGGAACCAAGAGACGATTCAACAAGCAGGAACACAACGCCAGTCCGGGACGGAGGCCGACGGCCCGCCGCCCAGCCTGACCCCCACAAACACACACCTCAAATACACACACACACACTGTAACACACACCTCAAACACACACACTCACTGTAACACACAGCAGAGAAACACACACACACACACCCCACAAACACACAATCAGTCCAGGATGGAGGCAGATGGCCCGCAACTCAGCCTGTCCCCTAGACACACACACACACACACACCAAGAAAACACACACATCCCCCGGGAAAAAAACACAAACCCCCCCCCCCCACAGAACCACACACACACTGTAACACCCCCCAGAAACACACCATCAGTCCAGGGACGGCCCGCTGCTCAGCCTGTCTCAAGCTCCGCCCCCAGAAACACCGACCATAACACACACACCCACACACCCTAGAAACACACACACCTCTCGCTCAAACGCTCTAACAACCTCTGCTCCGTAGCTGAGAAAACTGTGAACCCCCCCTTCTTCCTCCTCCTCCTCCTCAGTTCAGACCTTCCTGGTGGCGGTGGAGCGGGCCGGGCCGGACATGAGGTGGGGTCAGGGTGGGGGGCGACCCCAGTCGTTTCCAGCAGCACTTAGAGCTGGGGGTCGGGGGGCGGCGAGCAGCCAGCATGGTACGACTCTAAACTGTAATGCAAGCTTCTTTCTTTTCTCTCCTTCTGCTTTGAGATGAATTAACGGAGCGCTGAACGGAAGCCCGCTCCCACTCCCTGCGCCGCCAGTTTGTAAACTTCCGATCATCCACCCACATATTTAATCCCGTTTGTGAAACCGGACGGAGACCCCCGGCCCGTTTTTATAAGACGTCACACGCAGTGGTTTATTTAAAATGTTGAGATGATCTTCTATATGAGAGAACCGGAGGAAGCGCCGCCACACTACTCGCCGCCGGGGCCTTCCCGCTCTGCAGCACCATCAGGAAACGCCTCCTCCTCAGAAGGGTCCGGCGCTCCGCCGCCCGCCCGCCGCTGACCCGCTCCCACTCGGAAGCCTTAAATTGGGTCGACCGGTTTGCGGTTAAATCTTTAAAAAAAAAAAACACAAAGAAAATCACTGAAGTGACAGTAGGCGACTTCCACGTGAGCTTCGGTTGTATCTAACGTGACAGAATATGCAGACTTGTTGAACGAGTATATCTATATAGAATTTACAATTTGATGTGGTTTGTTTTTACTTTTAATTTCGATTTGTTTCCTTTTTTTTTCTTTTTTCTATTTTTTTTTTCTTTTGGGAAACTGATCGACTGAGTCGTGCGACCCGTTGTTGAGGCTCTCCCCACCTTCCCGTTCTGTCTGGAATTTTTTTTTTTTTTTTTTTGTTAAAAACTACAGTTGGTGTTCATTAAAGTGAAAAAGGATTCTGAAAACGAACCGTGTGAGGTTTGCTGACTGAACGAGTGTGTCTGTTAACTTAAATCAATAGTAAAATTTACATTCATAGCAGCATTTTGCCACTGCAGCGGCCTCGGAGCTTATTTCAGGCCCTGACTTAATAATTCAGAATAATGTAATAAAAACTGATGGACTCTGCTCTTCTGGAAGCTTCCAGTTTCTGATTGAACCTTACTGTCTGTAACTTATTTTTGTGTTTAAAAAGTCGTACCTCCTTTTAGCCAGTAGGTGGCAGTGTGTATGTTCTGATAGTTCGGATCTCAGCTGACGGGGCTCTGCACGCCGCAGATATCCACGTTCCTCCACTGACAGTCTGGAAATAATCTATAAAACTTGAATCCAGAAGCTCGGGTGTGGCTTCAGAACACAACCTCTTCTAATTTCAAAAAATAATCTGGATTTATAATCATCCAATGAGGATGAAATTCGTGTGAACATGCAGTAGGTAAATGGAATATTTCAATATGCAAACACAAAAACGGTTTAATAAATATATAACGTACAATGAGCTACACTTTAATAACTGAACTGATTTCACACAGATATGGAGCAGAAATGATCTCTTGTCACCTTAACTTATTTGGTGTTTTGTTTTTTTTTTACTTGTGTGATTTTGGTCAGTTCCCTCCTGCAGTTCCAGGTTTTGGCCACACCGCCGCCGGGGGCGCTGTTTCATGGTTTGTTGATGCAGCGACTCAAACTGAATCCGAGAAGAAGTGAACTTTGCTGTGAAGATGTTGGAGTAACGACAGCTCAGTGAGTATTAAGCCACTTTTCACCTTTTATGTGTTTTTCATACATTAAATGATTAAAGTGTTTCGTTATTATTGACTTTAAAGCGGTATCACTCACAGTCTTCTTTCCGTAACTTCTCCGGCTCGGGCTGAAGACGCGAGCAGCAGCGTTAGCTTCGCAATGCTAACGAACTATTTTAAGAAGCTAATCCGGAAGCTCAATAAGTATCAAACTCCGAGAAAACGCTGCTTTTATTTAACGTTTATCCGATATAAACACGCCTTTGATGCGGCGGGGGCTCGCTGTATGATTATGGGTGTTCTGTTAGCTGTTCGCTGATTGATTAAAACATCGTAATATTAAAATGTGACGTTAAAAACTATGTTCTCGTGAAATTCGTGTTTTCTTTTTCAGCTGTGGCGTCGTGTTTAGTGAGGTCAGTGTTTCCTCGTGTATCAGGTCGGACTGGGCAGGAGAGTCAGCTGTTTATTTTTAACTCTGGGTGAGGACTTTGAGTCGAGCTGTTCAGGGACAACAGGAGCCATCCAGCCCATAATATCCCCCGTGCGTCTCGTGCCACAGCCGGTGTGACCGAGAGTCAACCTGGATCTGGTTTACATGTGGATCATCTCCAGCAGAGCCTGGAGAGCAGCCTGCCAGCCCGGGATAGGCTGGTTCCTTCATCCCGGAGGAAATCCAGAGTCGGAGCTCTTTAAAGCACAGTTCACTCTCTCATCTCCTCCACTGCTGCGTTTATTGCATCGTTTTGAATCGAAGAATGTTGAGTTTTTCTACATGCTATGATTTTATTAGCTGATCTCCTGAGGCTCAGGGTGCCTCCAGGTTCTCTGGATCAGCTGTTCTTTCACTCCTGTTGCAGTTCTTATTCTATTACAGGTAGAAAATCTTCCTCACATGGATTAAAAAGTGTCTTCATGTGTTCAACCTGCAGCTTTAGTCCCTCTGTAGCGGCTCCATGAAGCCTTCAGGACATAACACGTGAATGAACATTTAACTTGTTTTTATATTATATGATTTGTCACTGTTCGTTCAAAAGAGATTCAAAAAAAGTTCAAGTGAAATTGGGAAAAATAGCAAAACAGCTGAAAAAAATGAATTGTCTCCCATTTCTAGCATAAGAAAATGAAATATGGCAGGAAAAAAGTACAGAAAACCGTTTAAAAAGAGGTAAAGTGGCTAAAATTTCAAAACTGTCAACAAAAAAGCTTGAAAAGAACAAAACTGTTAAAATGAGGAACAAAAATAGGTTCAATGTAATAAAATGTTGAGTATTCTGAACTGTAGTTAAACTTCATGAACGCTTCATAAGATCTAGTTTCTGTTTGTGAAGCTTCCTGAGCTCATTCGCCTCATTTTAAGGTTAAATGTTCTTCATGGCTCCAGAACTGCTGGACTTGATGGAAAGTCACTAAAATGGCTCTTTTGTTCATGAAGGCTGCAGAACCCTGATGTAGCATAACATGCAAACTCCACACAGAGGTGGAGTGTTCAGAGTTCAGACCTCGGTGAAGTTTGAAAATGAGGTTTTCAGTGTGAGCAGGTTGTTTCCTGCTTTGTGGATCCGCGGAGCCATGGTCAGTGATGGTTTGGACGTGTGCTTTGTGTCTCTGCGTCCTCCAGGCTGTCCGCCGAGCGACCGACCCATGCCTTCATCATGACGCCGAGCCGCAGCGCCCCGCTCATCGCCCTCCTGCTCGCCGCCGCCCTGCTTTCCCGGGCGCGGGGCTTCCTGAGCCCGTCGGAGGATGACGGCGTCCCCGAGGAGTGGGTGCTGCTCCACGTGGTGCAGGGCCACATCGGGGCGGGGAACTACAGCTACCTGCGCCTCAACCACGACGGCCGCATCGTCCTGCACATGCGCAGCCTGGCCGGAGACGCCGACCTCTACGTGTCGGACAAGACGCTGCACCCCAGCTTCGACACCTACAAGCTGCAGTCGGCCACCTGCGGCCACGACGTGGTGGTGGTGCCGGGGGACTTCGCCAGGCCCGTGGGCATCGGCATCTACGGCCACCCGTCCCACCAGGAGAGCCAGTTCGAGATGCGGGTGTTCTACGACCAGACGGTGTCGCAGGACCCGTTCGAGAGGAGCTCGTACGCGTCGGAGGACGAGCGCGACAGGAAGAAGTCGCCTCAGGCGGCAGAGGAGGACTTTCAGGAGGAGGAGTCCATCTTCTGGACCATTCTGATCGGACTGCTGAAGATCGTGCTGGAGATTCTCTTCTGAAAATCTCTTCTTTTGATGCTGATTGAAGTGAAGAAAGTTCTGTT
Source organism: Salarias fasciatus (assembly GCF_902148845.1). Taxonomy (NCBI): domain Eukaryota; kingdom Metazoa; phylum Chordata; class Actinopteri; order Blenniiformes; family Blenniidae; genus Salarias; species Salarias fasciatus. Next base: position 9,259,370 of record NC_043750.1, on the reverse strand, counting down.
TGGTTTGTGGTGGATGGGAAAAAAAGAAGAAAAAAAAAAGCTAATTTGCTCTTATTGTCGGGGTCAGATGTTCGGAATCTGACGGTTCGATCCACAGGAGTCAAAACGACACTGAAGGCTGAGAGTCGCTGTGCTGAATTCACCCTGAAGCCCGAAGGACCAGAGAAGCTCTGCTGCTGGCAAGGAGGAGAGCCTGGTCCTCCCGGCCGCAGGTCAAAGGTCAGCAGACGCTGTCCTGAGGGGAAAAAACTGGAATCGGGCCAGTTCGGTGTGTTGATGATAGGTAGATGAACTCGGAGTCCGTTTTCCGCCGCAGAAAGAGCTCAGCCGGCACCTGGTTCAAACATTCCCGGTTGTGAGTCAATGGACGTCCCTGCGACCGGCAGACGGACCGGCAGACGGACCGGCAGACGGACCGGCAGACGGAACGGCAGACGGAACGGCAGACGGATGCCAGCTGCCTTCGAAGCGCCTTTCTTTGCACTAAAACCAACATTTTTCTGCCCTGGACTGTCGGCTGCTCTGTGGAGAACACGGACCGAAGATCAGCTCTGCAGCAACGTCGACGTGAGCGCCGTCCGCTGCCGCTCAGCATGCATTAATGCAGCTACACACACACACACACACACACACACACCCCCCCCAGGTTTTGACGGCCTGGTCTGCATCAGCTCCATCTCTGTCACATTAAACGTTCACTTTTCTGTTCAGTAGCAACACATCACTGGTGTTTTAATCAGAGGCTGGTGTCAAATTACAGCGACTTGATGCCTATTAGCTTGAGCAGTGAAGAAGACGAAGACCTCAGCCTCTGTCAGCTGAAGCTTCAGCATTGAAGTGGCAGCTTGACGTTTTGAGCTCTGATGTGGAAGGCTGACCTCTGACCTCCTGGTGACGCCTGTCGGCGGCTCGTCTCTCCGTCTCTTCAGAAAAGCGCTGAGCAGTGCCTTCAGGAGGAGTCTCTCCTCCTCCGTCAGGGTTCTCAATAAAAGCTCCTCGTTTTGCACCTCTCTCTGTGGACGTCTGTTCTTTACTCGGCCCGGAGACAGACTGAGGTAATACAACCTCAAAACTCGACCCAAGTTTTTACAGCTGTCAGTATATTTCAAACGTATCAGTTGAACTCCAAAGCAACATTTTTCACCGTTCTCTCCAACTGTAAATTGAAACCTTAAGACGTTTAATATGCAGTTTGTTTTTTTAAATAAAACCTGAATGAAACACCTAAGGTATTTTGGAAAAGGGGGAGTTCATCCACTGAAACCTCAAGTCCCCTCACTCCATTAGCACAGTATTGGTCTCACTCCAGGGTTGATTTGTATCCAGTAGCAAAGTCAAATCTACTGAAAGAGTAACGAGCAAAAACCTTGATGAATTACACGACACGATTTCAGCATCATAAAGACATTTATTTATCATCTTTACATAAAATTGCACATACAACAAGACGGAAGTCATGGAACAAAACTAGCTGAAGCCAGAACAGCTTAAAAAGTTCACATCAGGTGAATCAGGGATTCTGAAACTGGCAAATTAGGAAGTTTGATCAGTTAAACAGTAGGTGGCGTTAGACTAAAAAAAAAAAAAAAAAAAAAAGGCTACAATAAATCGTTAAGGGAATTTTTTTTTTTTTATAATTTCAAATGTATGACCTGATCTTACATTCTGGACAAATGTCAATTTCTCATAAGTTTCTCTTCATATCTGAGAGGAATCCAGGCTGTGGTGGCTAGCGCTAGCTTTAGCTTTAGCTCCTTCGCTCACAGAGCCACGATTATAAAATCTGAACTCTGCTCAGACTCAGCTGGCGGCGGCTGACTGCTCACTGCCGGCGGAGCCGATTTGCTGAAGGACGGCGAAGGCACTTCCGGTCCGACTTGAAAGTGTTCCGGTGAGCAAGAGGAGGCGGTCGATGAGCACAAATTCCTCAAATGAAAATGTATTATTATTTTTAAGCGCAGCACTCCTACATTTAAACTGGCTGTCAGAACTCCGAACTGCCGCCGTGTAGCCGGAACTAATTCTCATCACGGCGTTAAAGTGTTAAAGAATGTCACGACGGTCAAACTAATTAAAATCATTCCAGTGTAGTAAACAACGCAGGCAGAACCAGCCAGAGGGAAACAGATATGCTACTTTCTGAATAACGCACTGAGCAAGACAATAATTTGAACTAACCGAGGGCTTTGAGCTGAGCTAATCGGTACGATTAATTTCCCCGTCCTTCAATGTGGATCCAAACTGAAGACCTGCCGACAAGTCCTTGTCCGTATTATTTACAACCACTTATTAGATTTTTTTCTGTCTTATTTGATGTATAATTTTCTTTTCTCTTTATTCTATTGCACGATGCTGGAAGGAATTTATCTCTGGAAATAAAGTATTTCTCTTCTGTTCATTGACAGCGTTGTATCTGCAAGCATATGACAGTAACGTCTGGTTTGAGAAAGTCATATTTTCGCCATAATACTGTTGTGACCGATGCCTCCTGGTTAAAGGTACTGAAATCATGTCTTTAAATTTTGAGACATGCAAGAGTTTACAGATACAGCAGTGAAAACAGATTTGTTCTATGAGGCACAAAGTCATAACCTGACACGCCAGATGGACAGTTTCATATGTCCGCCACGGAAATATTACACAAGTCTGGGATCTGCAGGATTCAGGAACTGAATCAGGCAGGCCCATCTGCTATGCAAGGTTAACAAAGTCAAGCCACTTTTTAAAGTGTTCCACTGTTCCTGAAATATATATATAAAACATTGGTTAGCAGTCAGTTTTGAACGCCTATGCTGAAACTAGTCACACATCTGGTCAGATATGAATAATTGATGCTAACTTTTTAACATTTCTAAAATAAATAATCTGTGCAAACCCATTTCAAACCATCATTTAATTGTCATTGAGACTGAAACACCAGAGCTGTCAGTTTGTGATATAACCTGAGGCCTCGGCCTACCCGGTCACACAGCAAACACAGGGAATCGTTTCCTGCTCAGAATGGGAGAAAACCCAGGCTGGATTCTCTGACTGGCAGGTGTGGGCCCGCGGGCCAGATGTTTGACATCTGCTTCAACCCCTAAATCAAGAAAAATCAGCCAGATCCTTCAGAACAGACTGGAAAGACAAACCTTTTAATATATAAAGCAGATTCAACATTTACAGCATCAGAAACAGCTGATGGCTTGCAGTCAGAGCAGTTCTGTGTGTGTGTGTGTGTGTGTGTGTGTGTGTGTGTGTGTGTTCAGGACAGAGCAGGGGCCAGCTGGATGCTGTTGATCCTCAGCACGGTCTGCGGCTGCACGCTGATCTTCTTCCTCTGGTGCCGGTGCCTCTTCCAGAACACCATGTGGACCTTGGGCCAGGACTCGGTCTTCTCCAGCACGGTGGCCTCGACCCGGACCAGATCCTTCCCCAGCAGCGGCCTCCCGACCAGCGTGAAGTCCTCCGCGCCGAGCAGCAGCACCTTCTCCATCCGGATCCGGTCCCCGCACTCCGCCTCGATGTGGTTCTCGACCAGGATCAGGTCCTGGTCCGTCACCTTCCACTGGCGCCCGGCGAAGTGCACCACGGCGAACAGCCGGCCGTAGTCCCGCCGCTCGATGCTCCGCCGCACGGAGCTGACCACGGCGGCCTGCCGCCTGCGCTCCTCCTCCTCCTCCGCCGGCTCCGGGGCGGCCCGCTGCGGCCAGGGCGGGCTGGACAGCGAGGTGCGGGGCAGCGGGTCCCCGCCGGCGGAGCTCTGAGGCCGGAAGAGGCCGGCGAGGAGCCCCGGGGCTCCGGGTCCCGGGCTGGGTCTGAGCAGACTACTTGTCCTCCACAGGGCCGCGCGGCCGCTGCACGCCGCCATCTTTACCGGAGTGAGGGTCACTCTGCGCATGCGCTGGAAGGCTTCACGGTCACGTGATTTTTGTTTTCAGAATTTCAGTTGAACTTTTTTATGTAAACTTTTATTATTATTATTATTATTATTATTATTATTATTATTATTATTATTATTATTATTATTATTATTATTATTATTGTTGTTATTGTTATTCCTCTTCATATTTACATTTATTGCCTTATTTTTACAGATTTATCTTTTATTATGGTGCTCCTGTGACTGTGTGTGTGCGGTTTCTGAATAAAAACACAAAGCCACCGCTTGCTGCTCCAGTCTCTCTCTAAAACAGAGATTTTACAACAAAACTATCTTTTGATAATTCTTAAAGTGAAAGCGACAGAGAGAGAGAGAGAGAGAGATCAGCCAGGTGTGTGGCTCTGCTCTGCCTCCCTCTCCCACGCTCTCAGTCTGATCTCCCTGTGAACATCAGAACTCCTGAATGTTCGTGGAAATAATCTCACAAAAACCAATGGAGCCGACTCACTGCTTTAAGTTCCACTATCAGTATAACTTCCCTTTCACGTGAAGTCTCTTCAAAGATTCCTGAGGAAGACACAGCTTCCCTACTGGTCTGTTGAAGCTCGTGAGTTGAGGTGGAGGGTGAACAATGACTCCGGATCTCAGGATGAAACTGTCACTGCTGCAGTCCAGCATCCCAGGATCCATCCTCCAGGACCACTGGTCTCGATTCCAGACCAGGAAACCTGATCCTGAAAGGCAACTTTCATTCATCAGGAGAGCGTTTGTGTCTGTCCTCGTCTTGAGTGTAAAAATACAATGGTCTAAAGATCCTTGAACTTCATGGAAAGTTTATATTTGATTGAACTGACTCATAGATAAACTAGGGGAAAACTTGCAGATTCACAGTCACTCTGTATAAGATGGTATTTCTATGTTTTCTTTATTTGAATAAATTATTGAAAAAGTAATGATTGAAACGCACATATGAAGATGCGTTCAGGGACCTGGGAGATTTAACCCGATACAGTGAAAAAAGACATATCTCTCTCCTCTGGAGCAACACCTCATGGTTCACTTTCTTCAGATGTATATTTAATTTTGTTAACAACAGTTGTTCTTTCTGTGAGAAAGACATTGAAACAACAGTTCCAGGATTTCCTGACACTACATTTCTTGCTGTTCTTTGGGTAGACTTGCAAAGCTGGTTGATTTGCAGATGTGGCGTTTTGAAAAGAACATCTTTTATTTGTTGTACCTCCTGAAAAACACACTTCAAAGATGCGTTCACGGACCCGGGAGCTTTTCAAGCGTTCATGTCCCTTGCAGGAGAGCGGGCAGGTTTCCGGGCGGCCCTGAACGCAGCGCGCTGCGCCTCCATTTTGTGCCCGTGCGTCTGCGGGTTTCCGGGTTTCCGAGCAGGAGCGATAAAAGCAGCGGGGAGGATGGCTCTGCTGGCCGGCCGGGACTGCGGATAAACTTTTCCCTACTGACCGCAAACTGTTGAAAGTGGCCGCAGAACGCGCCCGGCGCCTTGTTGGACGCGCTGCGGCATCTGAGAGGAGTCCTGCGGTGTGCGCTGACACTGACAGCCGGAAAGTAAACAGCTCCCGTGCTAACCGCGGCTAACTGCGGCTAGCGGCGCTAACGCTAGCCGGCTAACCTGCGCCCGTCCGCGGCGGCGCTCAGCCACATCAGCGCCGATCATCCGCTCCGCCGGAGGACCGCCACGAACACACTCTCCATTCATGTTGTGTTTGAGGACGAGGCCGGCGAACCAGCGCGTGTCTGCGGCAGAGTGAGTAAATCGCCCGCCGAGGAGGCTAACTTTACTCCACCTAAGTTTTAAGCTAGCTCCTGCCAGGTATGTTTGTTTCTGCACCTGGGAGCGGCCGGAGAGCCCGCCCCTGCCGGAGAGACGGCTTTCTGCAGGGTGCTGTTTGTGCGTCAACACGGTCAGAAGTTGAAGTTAGAGTTGAGCAGTCGAACTGAGAGCCGTGGAAACATTTCAGCTTTTACCAGAAATTCCACCAAAATAGCTCCTAAAAGCCCGGACACGTTCAGCTTTATTCAAGCTCTTGATAAATGTCCGCAGCTTCCAGCAGACATTCAGATGACTTTCACAAAGTTCACTTTTAACCAGCACGAGCCATAAACGACGGGCTCGAGCCTTCAGGTGCTGCCGCGGGATCAGATTAATAACGAGTTAATGTTTATTCGTCATTTAGCACCTGTTGCCAGTTGACCCTTGAACTCCATCCAGGATATAGCTTGTGTTCTGAGCTGTAACGAGAAATCATAAAAAAATAAAAAGATCCTAAAGATTCAGGAGGAGGAGTGTTCCACTGTTCAACTGGCAAATGGGTGAAGATTTAGAAAACAATGTCCTGGAAAAGTCTGTGCCTATAAATCAAGCTCTGCTTTGAAACACACACACACACACACACACACACACACACACACACACACACACACACACACACACTGTACTCCAGGCTCTTCACTCTGCACTTCCTTGACTGCAGGAGTGTGTGACTTCCTCCTCCAGTGTCTTTGTGCAGCGTCACTCTGATGTGGGGAAAACAAACTTGTGTTTTTCTCTTGGATATATTTCTGTCATCACAACCAAGTCAAGGCCTCGCTTTACTCTGCCCGAGAACGGAGAGGCTGGGGTGGATTGGAGAGGTCAAAGGTCGGGACCTGTTCCTTCTATATTCTCTGAACGTGCCGGCGTTGTGTGTGAAGCGCTACATGTAGCACAGGATAAACTGGACGTGTGTTTGAGAGAGGGAACGCTCCGGTCAGCTCGTCTTCATCCTGCCTGAGGATTTATCTGCAGACCTGAAGCAGCAGCTCGCTTCTCTCCCACGTTCTCGGAAACCTGAGTGGAGCAGTGGCCGGCCAGTTTGGAACGCTGTTTCTGGAGTTGCTACCGTGGCGGCAGCCTCTGGGTTCGAGTCCCTGCCGCCTCGCGTTCCTGTTGGAACCACCTGACTGGCGAGCTTGCCAGGTGAGATTCCTTCGGTTTACCCTCGGCGTGAAGCCGCCCTCAGCGCCGAGCGGGGGCGGCGCCGCGGCCCGACGCCGCCCCGCGTTGAGCAACAATGGGCCGAGGCGACCGACTGGTTTGGGGAGATCCGGTGACTCTCAGACGCTCATTGTGTGTGGAGCCGGATCATGTGGCCTGGATATGGAGTGACAGGAGGAAGTTCACCGGTGGGTCCTGCCCTGCCAGACAAAAAGACGGCGTCACCGGCATGATTTGAACAGTCTGTGATAAAAACCGTGAACCGGTGAACCTCTCACTACCGGGCCCCAGAAATGAGTCAAATCAGTCGTTCCTCCATGTTGAACCTGCTTCAGAGCCGTCAGACAGGAGCTGATGTCCTCCTCAGTGGCGCAGAGTTTCAAAATGTTCATCAAGAAAATGAAAAAAGCAAGCTAGCATGTGAAAGAAGCGGTCATGAAATCACTGTGTTGGCAACCCCAGTCAATCCCAGGGTTTGAATATGAGCCTGCGCCAAACTGCTGCTGCTAGCAGGGCTAGCTAGCTAAACCAGACAGCCCAGTGTCGTGTCAATGGGCCAGAATGGAGAAAGACTCTGTCTCAGATCTTCCCGCAGCTCCTCATCAACACCAGGCCAACGTGGACACCGTGGACGCCGCAGCCTCCTTCAGGCCGTTTCAGTCGGTCTCGGGCTCCAGGTGGAAAGCCTGCTTCTCTGGTTGTGCAGGTCTCAGCTGCAGCAGCTCACACATCTGTCACAGCGTGATCAGAGCTGATTGGAACCTGTAAGATCCATCCCATCCAGACCACGTTCTTTGATGCCGTCTTTCTAGGCGAGCGCTCGTCCTCTCGCTTTCACTTTCCACCAGCTTTGACCTGTCGTGGCTGGTGCTCTTGATGAGGAACGATGAGGAAGTTACTTTTTTCAGGAGAACTGTAAACATGGCTCGAATTGGGACGTGTTGAGATTAGGTTTCATTTAGCGTTCCTCAGAACTTTTGTTCTGTCATCAAGGAGTTCATGAGCAATTTGTTGTTTAGATGTTTCTTGAAGAATTGCCCAATCTGAAGCAGTTTTTATTTGGTAGAGACCGTTGAAGAAGGAGTTGGGTTATCTGGGTCTCTCAGCACCGTTTGTGGTAAACTGACAGCTGGAAGTGTCCTCGGGGGGCCGGAGCGAGTTCCGTCACGTCCAGCTCTGAGCAGATGACTCATCACCGTGCCGGGGCCCATCAGGGTTCGATAGTGAGGAATCTGCTGCAGAACGTGAACCAGGTGTGAGAGTAAAAGTAACTGAGTAAAGCTACTAACTGAAGTCAAACACTTGTAAACAGACTGTTGTGAGAATAGTGTCAGATTGAAGTCCTGATCTGGATCGGCCTCACCGTAGAACTGCGTCTTCAGTACCGTTAATTCACCTCACAGCATCGAAAGAAGGGCCGGGGCGGCATTCCCTGTCCCCCAGCAGAGGCCGGGGCGGCGTCCCCTGTCCCCCGGCAGAGGCCGGGGCGGCGTCCCCTGTCCCCCGGCAGAGGCCGGGGCGGCGTCCCCTGTCCCCCGGCAGAGGCCGGGGCGGCGTCCCCTGTCCCCCGGCAGAGGCCGGGGCGGCGTCCCCTGTCCCCCGGCAGAGGCCGGGGCGGCGTCCCCTGTCCAGGCCGTTGAAGGCGCCGTGCCTCTGCAGACGTCCGCCTTCTTTTCCATCCTTTCCTTATGAATCTGGATCGGCTCAGAACGCTACGTTCTAAACGAAAACACGGCGGCACCGAAGACGTCATCGTGTCGGGTGTTTTCCTGCGGCGGCGCCCACGTGGGGGGTCAGATGCGTTCCCAGGCCACCGCAGTAAGTGGCTTCAGTGACGGCGCCGTGGCGCTGGGCTCCTCCAGCCTGGCCGGGCGGCGCGGCGGCGCCGCAGCCTGGAGCAGCTGGACGTTTCCCTCCCCGCAGCAGAACGGAGCTTCTAGAGCCGGTTGTGTTTCCGGGTCGTTGCAGCGTGCCGTGCACGTGGCTCGTCAGTGTGAAGGTTGTGTTTTCCAGCTTCCACGTTCATCGCTCATCCAAATGTGTGTGTGTGTGTTTTCCTTGGCAGGAGTCGGAGTGTGTGGACCCAGCGAGGCCAGTGAGGCCACCAGCCCCCCCCCCCACAGAGAGGTGCCAACACAGGGACAGGATGCCCATTCCTCCCCCTCCCCCTCCCCCCCCAGGACCCCCACCTCCCCCCACCTTCAGTCAGGTCAGTGGCTTGGCAAACACGACATTCCAGCTCTACACGGCAGACTCCGGGGGGGCCTGTTTCAGCCGCGGGGGGGTGGGGGGGTTCACCTGCACGCCGTGTCCGCCGCTTGTCTCTGCTCTGTCGGCTCGTGAAGCTCCAGCCGCTTGTTTTTCAAGGCCGCCGTGTTGAGCCGCTCGGGTCGCTCACACAGGAAGCTCCGGATTCTGTTTGGCTCGGCCGCCGGCGACGTGTTTCTGTCATATCCGAGCATCGCCAGAAGACTTGGCGAAGTTTTTTCAGAAATCGGTGGCGCCAGAGTTTGACGGCACGGCGGCGACCTGGTGATTTACTCTTTTAGAGGGAAAAATGATCACGGTTCGATTCCCCACAGGCCAACACGACTCCTCCCAAGCTGAGCTCGTCGGAGGCCAAAGGCAGAGGAGCGCTGCTGTCCGACATCTGCAAAGGCGCCAGGCTGAAGAAGGTCGGGGTCGTCAATGACCGCAGCGCCCCCGTTCTCGAGAGTGAGTCCACACACACACACACACACACACACACACAGACCTGCCAACCTGTACGCATTTTGCGTAGCAGGTACGCAATTTGACATCAAAACACGCTGGTACGCTCCGCCTCATTAAACTACGCAAAAAGCTGCAGACGTCTGTGAGCGCTGTTATAAATGTGGACTGTGGACGTTCTCATGTCTGACAACACGATGCAGCAGCAGGGCTCTGAAGTGTCACGCATTTCGGTGTGTTGTCACACATTCACGGCACACATTGTATTTGTCACGCTGAAAAAAAATACCGGTAAATTAGGCTGGTGCGCCGCAGCTATGGAACCGGGAGGAAACACATGTGCTCCCCTCGTAGTGCTGCGACGTTCAATGAACGTTTGAACGACTCTTTCAAGTGAACGACGAGAGCCGGTTCACAGCTGTCTGAGAGTCGTTCCTTTGTGCAAATTGTCCTCGCTTCCTTCACGTGTCTCCTGAGTGTCTCCTGAGTCCAGCTGTCACCGCTGCTTTCGTGTGAACGACCGAGTTTCACTTTTCCGCAGCAGTTCCAGTCACCTGAACGCAGCAGCTAACTAGCGGAGGAGGAGTGTCGCGAAACCGGAGCGGAGCCGGTGTTTTGGAATAACTGAGTCCCTTTTAACTGGCGACTGGGCTTCTTTCACGTCCCTTGTTGCTGATAGATATTAAAAACCAGACAAAAAGTCGTGTCAGACCTTTTATGAGTCTGATTTCAACATCTGCGGCTACTAGCAGCAGCAGCAGGAAATGCTAAAGGAAGTCAGTCACCAGGTAACAAGGACACCAGTGCATTTGAAACACCGTATTCACGGCTTTATAAAGGTTTTAATAATGGAACACACACGCGCACGCATGCGCACACACACAGCAAAAAATGCTTAGTTAAAGGACATGTAGCAGCATTTTGAAGCTCCTTTCTGGGGACAACGTGCACGGTCAGCCGCGATGTAATGTGTATCAGAAAAACATCTGTTTAATCTTTGCCAATAAACAAATTAAAGAACCACATGAGAACTTAAAACTGAACTTAAAACTGACAGCCGCCGCCGCCCCCCCCCCCCCCCCCCCCCCCCCCCCCCCCGGTCGACAAATGCTCCGGCAAGTGGTACTCAAAAAATTTCACCAAGGTTGGCGGGTCTGCACGCACACACACACACACACACACACACACACACACACACACACACACACACACACACACACACACACACACACACACACACACACACACACAAAGGTGGCTACAGGCATCGGTGTGTTCTTATCTCCTGAGGACAGAATGATGGTTGTTCTTTGACCTTTGACCTGAAAACGCAGCTGTTCAGGCTTCTGTTAGGATCGATGTCAAACTTTTGAGATGCATCTGTATAGTTTGAATTTCTTTTTTTAACAGAGTCTGGAGGAGGAGGAGGAGGAGGAGGAGGAGGTGGTAACTTTGGAGGTGGAGGTCCAATGGGGATGGGCGGCCTTTTCCAGGGAGGTGTGCCAAAGCTCCGCCCAGTTGGAGGTAAGAAGACTTGTGATTGTTAAAGTGCTATTAAAGATGCTCCTCCCACTGCCCTGTAACTCCAGGCCAAGCGAATCAGTGGTGACGGTCAGTATTGATCAGCACTAGGGTTGGGCGGTTTCCAAATTTTGATACCGTCATACTGTCGCCACATTTTACCCCGGTATCCGGTATTACCGTGACTAATGAAAGAATTATAACTCAAGGCTCAGACAGCATCACCAGACTGTTGGCTTCAGTTCAGAACCTGAATACCAAACACAACATAATGTGCAAAATATTAACAACTTTTATTAGCAACAGCTTAAAAAGTGCAAATACAACAAACAATTAACAGAACCGTCCAGAACAGTTTTTGTGCAGAATGCGCTGCACACACATCAATTAAATTAAAATCACAGCCTGAACAACTTTGAATAACAAAAAAGAGCAGCTTCTAAAAAGGTGTAAATAGAACAGTCAAACAATTAAACTAACCTGACATCCAGAGCAGTTTGCGCAGAATGCTCCGCGCACACATCAATTAAATTCAGTCACCTTCGTATTGCACAATTTACAAACTGCCTGGTCAGCACACCGCTCTCCCTTCTCGTCAGCTCAGAACCGAAATACTGCCGGTCCGCTGCAGTCCTGGTCTGCTTTGGGACCAGGTCACTCGGTGTGTGACTTGCCATCTTTCTCCTGCTCTCTCTCTCACTGTCTCTCTCTCTGTCTGTCTCTGTCTCTCTCTCTCGCTGTCACGTAATGACGTCATGTTCATAAACTTCATCAAAAGTCTCCAAAATCAAACTACTGTGGAAGTAAAACTGAAAATTCAACCACATATAAGAGCTGCTGGACGAAGAATCATTTTTAGGCATCGAATAAATTATATTTTATATTTAATCCTTCTATATAAGTACATTGCAATTTTATTAATTTAATTACACTGCAGGTACATCTTATTACCTTATTACCGCCCAGCCCTAGTCAGTAAAGGTCAGTGGGGATCAGTATAGATCTGTGGGGATCAGTATAGATCCGTGGGACCTCGGTGTTGAATCTTGGAGGTTTCAGCTCATTTCTCTCTTGTGAAGCAGTCCGGCTCGCCGGATTGGCAGATCCTGTTTTAATCTTGAATGTTGAGTCTGGTTCTGGTTCTGGTTCCGGTTCCGGTTCCGGTTCTGCTTCTCCCCCCCCCCCCCCCTCTCCTAACACCGGCTCTCTGTCCTCCACCCAGATGGATCAGCGGGCGGCTCGGTGGGCCGGTCGGCCCTGCGGCCCCCCGGGTCCCGGTCGGCGGCCCCCCGCCCCCCGGTGGGCCGCTCCCCGTCCCCCACCCCGGCCAGCAAGCCCTCGCCGCCCGAGCACCAGCGCTCCCACCGGCCCTCGCTGCCCGACATCTCCCGCCCCCCTCCCTCCGGCGGCGGCGGCTCCTCTGGCGGCGGCGGCATGAAGCACAGCACCTCGGCGCCGCCGCCCCCTCCGCCCTTCAACCGGGGCGGGCGGAGCAACGCCCCCCCGGCCCCCCCATCTCAGGGCAGGGAGAAGCCCTTCCTGCCCATGCCGGGCCGGAACCCCGCCCCCCCCGCCGGCGCCAAGCCGCCGGCGCCGTCTTCCAGCAGGCCCCCGACCGGAGGCTCCGCCGCCCCCCCTCCGCCGCCGCCGCCCTACAGGCCGCACTCGGGGGGGGTCTCCAACGGGCCGTCCCACGTGGATGGAGCGCCGGAGCTGCCGCAGCGCCACAACTCCCTGCACAAGAAGCAGAACTCCGCCGGCCCAGGGCGCAGCCACGCCCCCCCGCCCCCGCCCTCCCCGTCCCCCTCCGCCCAGCAGGGCAGCCGGCCGCCACCGCCCGCCAGGGAGCCGCCCGGACGCCGAGCAGGTACACACACACACACACGCGCGCGCGCACACACACACACACACAACCACCTCGGATTTAAACATCCATTGATTCCAGCAGCTGCTGGACGAATCATTCATGACGCTTCAGAAGTGTGTTTGGACGACAGTCTCCACACCTGAGCTCACAGCAGAGGTCAGAGGTCACCCACAAAGGATCAAATAAATAAGGATTAACAAAACTAACACAGCAATGCGCCCTCCCCATGAACAGAGTCCAGCCGGATCTCTGGTTCCTGAAGATTTCAGAGGAAAAGCTTTGTTTTCCGTAGACAGAGCGCTCACTCTGTTAGAGTTCTGGAAGTTTGACTGAAAGTTTGACTTTCCTGAAGGGAGAGTCAAGGCTCTTTGTAGAAATGAGAGAAACTTCGAATGTCAACATTTTCAGTGTGTTTATCACAGAAAGCCGAACTGCCGTGAATGAAGGATTCCCTCGCTGTGATTCTGTTCACTTCATTATTTAAACGTTGAACCATTCCTGGTGGAAACTTCCAGGACTGTGGAGCACAGATCGAGGAAAAACCACCAAAACCCTGAAGTGAGCAGGCGGAGGCTGCAGACCTGTGAAGCTGATGCTCGTCCCGACAGCAGAGCAGCGTTTCATGAAGTTACAGCGTTGTTCATCCTTCCTTGAACTGGTTTTCCTTTCTTGGGAAAACTACCCGATGATCTTGACGAGCTCTCCGGGGTTCAGGTGAAGAGCTGGAAGCTGTGCAGCTTTGTGAAAACCGCAGGAAGCCGTTGAGATGGAGCAGTGATGAAGATCACCCCCCCCCCCCCCCCCCCCCCCCCCCCCCTCTGGCTGGAGGAATGTTCTGAGAGCAGAGCAGGTTTCCACTTGTTATCAGCCTGGAAGCGGCGGGATGTGCTGAGCCGTTTCCTCCACGCTCACAGCCCTGGAGGCGGCGTGTGACGGCGGGGGGGGGGCTTCCTCCTGTCTCCTGCCCTCCAGACGAGCCTCTGGGTTTCTCTCTGCAGCTCCGGCGTTCAGATTCATGGTCATCTGACAGAACAGGAAAGCACCGGTTCAGCTGGGGCGCCGCGCTGCGATTGGCTCCCGGGTCTCCTGGTTCCTCTGCATTCCTGACACCTGGCGGAATATTCCAGCCTTCCCTCTGGCTTCCCCTCATTCCTGCCGCTCACGCTTCACTCCTCGCCAGGAGGATCAGGGCAAGTGGAGAAGACGGGAGTCCGGTCCGACTGTGAATCTGTCATGAGTCGAGAGCGAGTGGAAGAGTCTGGCTCTGATTGTACGTCAGGCGAACTCAGACATGAACCAGTAGATCAGGGGTGTCCAGCCTGTTTTGGGCCAAGATTCACTTTTCAAGTAGTCAGACCTTCTTCTGGTAGAAAACAGAACAAACAACGTGATGAAGTCATTACACGCTTTAGAAGAACGAACGGTTTTGTTCTTCGTCACTGCAGGAAAGTCAAACGATTTCAAAATTGTCGGACGGGTTGATGAAGTGATTGTGTGTTTATGACGAGGTTTTTATGATACACGTACGGTTTAACGTGCGTTTTCAACCGAGATGGCGGCTTGAGCTGCTTTCTATCGAGTAAAACAGGTTTCATATTGTTTATGGGGGTTAACGACAGATCTGGCAACCTCCTCCAGCGGACTGCAGAGGTGGCGATGCAGTGATTCCGTTTCGCAGCCGGACCGCATTCAGTGTGTATCGGGCGTGATTGTCATGCTTGGAGCGTGTGTGTGTGCCACAGACGCACGCTCGCGCGCGCACACACTTGTTGCTTTCTTCTTTCTTTTCTTTAACCGCACAAACTTTTTCCTGGAGACACTCCTGGGCACCCCTGAAGTAGAGCCTTCACGGTGTGTCAGCATGGCCGCCATCTTGGATGAGGACCTGCGAGTGCTGATCAGTCACTTTGGGTTTGAGCTGCAGAAGATGCTTGTTTTGTGACCTGAAAATTTAAAAAAGCGGGAAAAGCTGGACTCTGTCTGCTTGGAGCAACTCAGGGTGAAAGGTCGCGGTCTGGATTCTGAGCACAGGTCAAACCACAGCAGCTCCGTCAGACCACGGCCTGACCTCCGACCTGTTGGAGTCCGCCGCCGGCTGTTTCTCCTCGCTTCACTCGGTGAAGATGTGGAGCTGATCGTGTGTGTGTGTGTGTGTGTGTCCCTTGCAGCTCCTCAGGCGCCTTCTCTGGGCTCTCGCAACGGGGGCCGCGACGCCCCCCCTCCCCCGCCCCCGTACCGTGGCCACAGCTCCGCCGGGTCCGAGCCCCTGAGCCGGGCGGGCAAGCCGCCCCCCCCTCTGTCCTCCGCCTCCCTCTCCTCCTCCTCCTCCTCCTCCCGAACCCCGGCCGGACCTCCTCCTCCGCCCCCGCCCATCCGCAACGGCCACACCTCCAGCTCCTCCTCCAGGTCCATCATCATGGGTGAGTCCTCCATGCCCCCCCCTTCCTGCCCCCCCATACCCTCGGCAGGGTTTCCAGACCTGCTCCCCGTCAGTCCTGAGCTCAGGATGGTCTCTGACCCGGCCGGCTCGGCTCTTCTTGTTGAAGCTGTTCTTGTTTTTTCTTCCTCCAGATGATTTTGAATCGAAGTTTAACTTCCACCCGGTGGAGGATCTCCCCCCCCCAGAGGAGTACCGGCCGTTCAGCAAGGTCTACCCCAGCAGGAACAACAAGGGTACGAGAGCCGCCGCGCCACACTCAGCTGGGGGGTCGGGGAGGGCTGCGGGTTAGGTAGGGGTCAGGGTTAATCCAGTTTTCATTCTCGGTGCCGCCGCCCTCCCCTTCAGCCTGACGCGTCGCTGTTTCTTCTCCTCAGTATTTTGCAGACAGGATGTTGACGTTCATGTCTTCATGTTGACTTCCTGCTGGTTGGACTAACCCCCCCTGTCCCCCCCCCCCCCACAGCCACGGTGAGAGGAGCTCCTCCGGCGCCGCCCGTCGGCAGGTGAGCGGCTCTCGGCTCAGGACATGAACTCTGTGGCTGGACTGGACAGGCGGCGAAGAAGCACTCGAATCACAAATACACTCTCTCACACACACTTTCTCACACACACACACACACACACACACACACACACACACACTCTCTCTCTCTCTAACACTAAACCAGCAGCCAGAAGCACCGTGGTGAACTTTCCCACACTGCTCGGCGGTCACCTTCCGTCTTCCGCACGACAGACGAAGGACAAACCCGCTGAGAGGCGAGAGGAAGACTCCCGACAGAGCGCACTACTTATCAGGACCAAGCCCCGCCCCCGCCACGCCCCCACCACGCCTCTGCATTCCAGCTTCTGTTTTCAGGACCGTCTTTTCTTTTGCTTCTTTTTGATACTCGTGGTGTCATCATTCCTTTGTGAGGGGAACCTGGAAGCCCCGCCCCCCCGTAGCGGGCGCCGTCGCCCACCTGGGGCTCGCCGGCGGCCGTTCCCTTCGTGAGCTTGGTTTTTGTCTTCAGCAGCCATTCCAGCAGTGCCAGGCGAGGATGCAGCTCCACTCGTCTCTGTCAGTGTGCCAAACGGGGGCGGAGTCACATGACGCCTCACTCTCCTCCACTTTTACTCCTCTCAGAGGACGGGAGGTGTGTCCTGCTCCCTGGCCCCGCCCCCAGCCACGCCCCTCTGTGGTACGGAGGTGTTGTTTCCGTCAGCTGATGTTGAGCTAAACCGAGACACTGTGCAGAATGTTGGGGTGTGTATGTGTGTGTGTGTGTGTGAGTGAAGAGGACCCGCTATGCTCCGTTCGGTCTCACATGTGGAACCGGTCCGGTTCCTCCAGGACTCCCTCACTCCAGCATCCGGGCGTCTTAAAGGGGCGGAGTCACAAACCCTCCGAGCTGCTGCAGCGGAATCGAACACGGCGCCCCGAACCTGAGCATAGCGGGTCCTCCTCACCTCGTCCGCACGCCGTCCTGCTTGTGGCGGACTGCTTCACACAGCCAGCGCCGGGCCGGGCCGGGCCGCAGAGCCAGAGCTTTTAAAACGTGGTTTTCCTCTTAAAGCTCAGTAATTGTCGGATTTCTCTCCTCTACGTTTCGCTGCTCGGGGCGTTTATAGAAACACAAGAAGCCAGTGTGACCAGAGAGTGGAGGGAGTTGAGTTTCTATGCAAGAAGCAGTTTGTCAGGTAGCCGGTCGCAGCGAACCAAAAGGAGAAGAGAAGGACCACATAAGTGCCAGAGAAGTGTGGAGGAGGAGAGACGGAGGCTCTTTACTTTAATCTTTTTGATAAAACGTTAAGCTTCTCTTTAAAACACTAATGTTATCATGTTCTGCTTTAAGGCCATGCAGGGAAAATAAGAAAATAAATCAATAAAAATAAAACTAGGAGTGAAGAAGCTGATTGAGGGATTGTGGATTCTCGGTGCTGCAGCGCCCCCTGCTGGCCTCTGCCTTACTGAAATCGGTACCTGTGCATCGATGCTTGTGTTTATCAGGGGACGGTGACGACAGCCAAGTTTAAAGGAGTCTATTTGAAAATGCAATAAATATTGTATATTTACACTACGGAACACGGTAATCATAGCTATTGATCTATTTTTATGTTGTATAAAGCTTGTAATATAGGAGAGAGACATGATTCAGAGTTCTAATGATGGTCCAGATGGGGGAGCGGAACGCGTGTCGGACAGGATCCGCCAAATCCTGAGTGTGTGTGTGTGGTTTAGGTCCAGGGAAAGCAACACTCACACACACACACTCACACACACATGGAGTCGGACCGACACCTGCTCGTATGAACAGCACTCCTCACGCTCTCACCCCTCTGAACAAACCCTGTGGTCACTTCCTGTTAATCTGCCCTGTTTTTTTTTTTATCATTTGACATAATTTCAAATAAATATATTCCTGTTTGGGGGGAAAAGGGTCCGGCGGCTCGTCTCTGCTTCTTCTTCCGCTGCACTGAGAACGTGATGGAATGAACACTCGGCCTCAGTTTGACCTGCTGGAACCTCAGACTGGAACAACGCCAGGCAGTGATTTAAAGGGGAATAAAATCCCAACAAATCTGAGAGAGCACAAAGTCCAGTCAGTGATGAAGACAAAGATTCCATGACAGCAGCTGAGCGGGACGGAGAGACAGCAGCTCTGCAGCTCTGCCTCATGTCTTCTGTTCTGTTCGGTCTGACAGGAGTGTCTCACTCCTTCAGTCTCAGTGTCACTACCACAATAAAAGCCTCTTTCTTTGTTTGGACATTTCTGTTACCGAGGCAACCAGAGAGGACGGAGACATCTGTCCCTGATCTTCAGTTTTATCTGTCATTAGTTCTCATTTCCTTCTGAAGGCATCTTCTTAATGAACAGCTGAAGACTTGAAGCCAGTCAGACCACTTCCTGTTGGGACAAGACGGTAACAGCGCTTCTGCACATGCGCACGCACCCATGCGTTTACGTCGCTGCGAATTCACCAATGAGGGACTGGACATTGTCAGAATGGCGGGAAACCCGCCCTCGTTGCCACGCCCCCTATGTTTCATGAACAGCAGTGGAGCCTCTTCTCTCTTCAATCAATGGATTTTACTGAAATATTACTTTTCCTGAGCAGGTAAGAACTTATTCTAGATTTTCATTCTCTAAACTACCTGAGGCGGGTTTCACTGGGTGTTTTACACTTTTTTTTCAGTTTGATTACTTATATATAAAAAAATGACATGAAAAGTTTGTGGGACAGTTTTCCCTCCATTATTGATCACAGTCAGTTTGAAAGAAGATCACACTCTTCTTGACTCAACAACTCTTGTAAAATACACTATGCTGGTGGCAAAGTGTGTGTGTATCTGTGTGTGTCGCCAGCTGAATAAGAGGATATCTGGAGTGCTATTAAAACATGAATTTTATAATGAAATATAACAATAATGCATCAAAACCACTTGACAGAGTTAAAATATCGCCACACTGAGTAACAGTTCATCCGTCCTGATTTCAGATTTTCACTCTTTCGTCCTGAACAGAAGCGATTTATGATCAAAAACTCTAATTTCTATTGAAGGTAACGGAGGGGGTTTTTAGACGCATGTAAGACACACAGTGTCTACTCTGTCTACTGTCAGACACACACTGGAGTGTGTGCAGCACGTTTCACTGGTGAACACACACACTGGAGCCCCAGCCTCGGTGCACGCGCTGGTTCTGCAGAATGGGCCATTTTCACAGCTCCACTACTTCCTGAAATTAACTGTGCACATTCATTTCCTGTCTTGCATTATTGGCCAAAATGATTAATCCAGGTGTGTCTTGTTGCAGCAGTCTAAACCAGACACACCTGGATTAATCAGTTTGGCCAATAATGTAAGACAGGAAATGAATGTGCACAGCTATTTTCAGGAAGTAGTGGAGCTGTGAAAATATCCCATTGTTTTAGCTTCTGAATATAATCCTCCATTCCGAATGTATGACAAGGCGAGAAGAAGACACTGACGACTCAGCACTCGACACGCTGCCTGCGTAAACGTCTTATTCCACTGCCACCGCCTGGCGTCTTTAGCGCCCCCTAACGTGAACCCGGAGAATTGCCTCTCCTGTGCTTCCACGCCACCGATTGTATGGCACAAGAAACACATTACAGAAATGAAGTTGCTGACATTGGACTTTATTAAAATCCTTGCGCAATTTTTCTTTTTGCTTTTTCTTTTAATTATCTTAGTTATTGTTAGTTCTCTTTTTTTTTCTTCTGTTGCCAGGAAGCTTGCGATCGAAGAATTTCACTGCGTGGCATTAAGCCTGTGTGTTTTTTACTGTGTGTGACAGTAAAACTCTTGAATCTTGACAAAAACACGGCTCGTTATATAAATCAGATAAACTATGAAAATTTAGTTCATATAGTCTTAGCATAGCGATGCGCAGCAGCATAGGCACAAAAATGATGCACACATTACAAGACGGAGGAAAATAATATTTGGAGACGAGACAGCAGCTCACTTTACGCAGCCAGCAGTGGACTGCCCTCAGTTTTTCCTGAGGCATTTTATTGAAGGCAAATGAAAGTGACGACGCCCACTCACAGGTGGCATAAATTAAGTAAATTACCCAAACACATTTATAAACAAACAAAAAATATAACAATGTGAGACATATCTTAACATATAGTATTCGTGTTAGAACATTTAATAGCGACATAAAGCGAGAGCCCCGCCCTCATCAGAGGCCCAGTCAGACCGGGCCTCCAGATGTGGGCGGGGCAGCGCAGTGTCCTGCTGTGTCCGCTGCGGCGCTGCCTCGTCCCTTCTCAGTATTTTAATGGTAAACGAGAAAATTAAAAGATAATATGAAAACCGTGAAAACAATTATTTTATAAAATCATTGGAAAATACAACCATTTAATTTTTTTTTCTTTCCATTAGTCAGAGTTAATTTACTGAGCCCCAGACATGACATGGTAAAAAAATTTAAAAAATATTGAAAAAATAATTAATTGTGGCCATCAAACACTAGATCATATGCACGAGATAATAATTGCCACGAATCAGGTATATCATTCAAATAAGACAAATACCACAAAAAAGACAAGTAACACAACATCATAGTGATACCACCACAGGGGTTCACTGCAGTGTCAGCCTGAAGGTCGTAGTGATTATGGTGACACTGCAGTGAATCCCAGTGGTGGTACTACGTTTTGCTTTGTTTTTTGGGATATTTGTCTTCACTGTTGCAGCGTCTTGTAAATTGTAGACGGTCCTTTAACCCCGCAGCACTGCGGCTGCTCAGTATTGTTTCTGCCGCTTGACAGACAGATACTTTTAATAAAAATGAGCTCGTAGCATCTGGTCCAGCTCACAGCGACGGGATGGAGGCGCCCTGTGTGTTACTGACGTTTAGTTAGAGAGTTACTGAGACCGAAAGTCCGCATCTGTCAACATGCTGCTACTTTACTGGACTGTTCAGTGAATGAAGGATGTTCCTGATTCGTGGCCACGATTAAATTGTTCTTTTTACCATGTCCTGTCCGGGGCTCCGTTGTCAGAGTTCCACAGTGTACTGACTGGACAACTTACTGTTAGTTGGGTCCAGTCCCGTTTGTCCCCCTCTGTGTGTGTGTGTGTGTGTGTGTGTGTGTGTGTGTGTGTGTGTGTGTGTGTGTGTGTGTGTACGTTCTCGTATTTCTATCCTTGTTGGGGCCAAATGTCCCCACAAGGATAGCAAAACGTGGAACGACGTGCCTTGTGGGGACCTTTTTCCGGTCCTAAGTAGGAGAAACAGTGTTTTCTTGACCATGTTGTTGTTACTGAAAAAAGTAAAAGTGCAAAAACATTTCTTTAGGGTTAGGCTTTGTTGTGGTGTGGGTTAGGGTTAGGGTAAGGGTCAGGGTTAGGGGCTAGACATGAATGGGAGTCAATGGACGGTCCCCACAAGGATAGAAATACGAGACTCTGTGTGTGTGTGTGTGTGTGTGTGTGTGTGTGTGTGTGTGTGTGTGTGTGTGTGTGTGTGTGTGTGTGTGTGTGTGTGTGTGTGTGTGTGTGTGTGTGTGCGCGCGCGCGCCCTCCCTCCCTGACTGCACGTCACTGGGCCGACTACCTCATTGGACCAATGACCGGAGCTACTAGAGTGTAATATATACGTAATTGAGGCAGACTCGGAGAGAAGGAAGTGTTCCGGTGGGGGCGGGGATTCAGCGATCAGCTATTCAGCTGATTGGCTGCCGCAATAACTACGCGGTAAACTGAAAACTCTCAGCCCGCCCATCAGATCGGAGAACAGTGTTGTGGCGCTACACGCACTTCAGCGGGAGCCTGAGTCTCAAATTGGAGCAATCTGAACAGTCTAGAGTTCTTCTTTTCACTTTGTTTTATGACTTCAGCTGGACAATGCTCTGGCTGTTTATTCTTACTGTTGCCCTGTTGACTTCAGGTGAGTTGACACAACTGTTCTGATCACTGTTCAAATCTTTTGCGGTGCGGCTTTTCTCCGGTTTTCGTCCTTCTCATGCCGTTCGTCGCTTTAAAACGGAGATTTAATGAACCCCGCGGGCGGTGGGACTCAGGTGTGGATGAACGGTCACGCTGTGTGGATGGTAGACTTGACTTGTACTTCTCGAGACCGGTCTTTTTTGTGGTCTGGGTCTCGGGTCTCGGGTCTCGGGTCTGTCGGTCTCCCGTGTCCCGGTCTGAGGTCTCGGAGGGATTTGCAAGCTGCGGCTGGTGTTAAATTTCTCAGGTGTCCTTCATCGTTCTTCACTTTCAGAGCGGTTCTGTCGCAGCTCTTTCAGCAGGACGGTCTTTAGGCCAACCTGCCAACATTTAACCGGAAAACGTTCTCCCCGGCGGCTCCTCTCACCAGTCCGCTGATCTGCAGTAACGTTACGGCAGCCTGGACCGCAGTGAGGCGTTCAGACTATTGGAAATTCCCAATGTTTACAGAAATGAAGAAATGACAGGGAACAAAGTGAAGTATATATGAACCTTATGAAATATGAAACATATTCGGACACTGTTGTTTTTCCTTTTATTGGCAACAAATAACTTAAAATGTATGTAACTGTCCACATCTGTCACACTCATAACACTGATTCAAGTCCCTCTTAGAGTTGACACATTAACGCTTTGCTTTCCTAATTAAAGCATTTTATGTCCAACAAAACCTAAATATGTTTCACAAATGTGACCTAATAGTAATTCATTGGGGCCCCTGTACTCCCTTCAACTCAAAATGAATGTGTTTGACCAGGGGTTTTGTAGTGGTGGGCGTGATGATGGTAGTGCCGCAATGCATCATGGGAGTTTGGGATGAGATATTGAAGATTTAAACATTGTTTTTGTGGTTTATTTCGACGTTCTGATGTGTAATCGTGTTATTGGTAGTTGTGTCTTTGTGTGTTCTTGTTGTTCAGTTAATGTAAACAGTTTAGTTACTTTTCATGTCAAACCTGGAATGAGACGTGTTGTGCATTTAATCTGGTCCTGGGCAGCATGAAGACGCCCTGGGTGGCAACATGCATTCCTCACTGGGATGCCTGCAGAGTAATTTCGTCTTAGTAGTAACTCTTTGACACAACTACGAACAACACTGACTTCACGCTTCAATCATGTTTATATATGTCCAATATTGGGCCTGTTACTATTAAAAAGTAATTAGTTATATTTATCAGTTATATTTATCAGTTACTTTTTCAAAAAAGTAACTGAGTAACTCAGTTACAATATTTTAAAAGTACCTAATTACTTGGCAAAGTAACTATTGCATTACTTTGGAAAAAGGTGCTTAAATTTGTGAAAGAATTTGGAACTTCAGTAACATGTTGAGTTATTGATAATAAAACTGAATCTATGATTTATGAAATAAATGAACCCTTGACAGAATAAGTTACAAACAGGAAACACTCCAGTAATCTGAATTATTCAAACGTTGCTGTGAGATAATACGAGACAAGACACCAGTCACATTTAATTTCTAACTGTAGAAAGAGTTTCTCCATCTACTGACGTAGATCTATGTCATGGTGGTGAATCTCATATTTAAACTGAGCAGCTGATGCTCTTTAACTCATGCAGGATGGAAAAAAACTGTTTTTTTGGTCTTGGTCTTGACCTGAACCGGTCCTGGTCTAGTCTTGGTCTTGAGACTCTCTGGTCTCGGTACTGTCTTGGTCTCGGTTTAGGCGGTCCTGACTACAAGTCTAGTTAGAATTAAAGCTACAGGTTGTTAGAGTTTGAACCTGGTCCAACCAGAACACAGCCAGAGCTCTGAAAGCTGCTGTAGGAGTGAAGCTGGTGGTGGAGCTCAGAGCTCAACCAGATCTGAAGAGTTCATATGTTCTCTTCCACAGGTCAACAGGTCACTGGACCAGACCAGGATGTCGGGGAGGAGGAGGGTCACAAGGTCACGTATCAATGTCACACAAGAACCAAGAGGAACCTGGAGAGTGACACCCTGGACTCTAGAGGTAATCTGAGCAGATTCTGGTCCTTGGATCGGATCAAATCTTTGTTCAAAAGAGAAAGAGGGATTCAGGAATCAGATCAGATCACGTAATCCAGTCCGAGTTCTGATCTGGATCAAACCTTCAGTTTGGGTTCTTCAGAACATCCCAGCAGCATCTGAATAAGTTTGATCGTAAAAAAAGGACCATCCTGATCCCAGCAGGGGGGTCTCAAGGTGGATTTCAGGAAGAAAATGAAGTAAAACTTTAAAATTGGTCCAAAAACGTCCATTAGTGTCATTTCGTGTTTCTGCTCCTATTTGTATTTTGGTCTTGATTTGTAGTTCTGTTCCAGTGAGGCAGGAGACGAAGTAGAGGCAGGCTGAGACTGAAGCCTTTCAGCCCAGTAAAGTAAAATCAAATCAAATAAAAATGATCTTGTCCTCATGAAATAAACCCCAAACAGGCCGGAAAGCCTTTAAGGAAGGCGAACAGACAGATGTGCTTCTGTTCAGGACTGGAGCTCTGCAGGGATCCAGCTGTTGCTGATGGAGAGGAAAGGGATCTGGTTCCTCCTGGTTCTGGATCTCTTCCCTGTTCCTGAAGAACAGCCTGGATCCTCTGGTAGAGCCGGCAGTCCCAGGAGCTCAGAAGAGGCTGAAGTGTCTTGAGCGGGAATAATCACGCCTCTGAACGACTCCTCAAAGGAGGAAGTGAAGGAGAGGCGGTGTGTTTGTCATTCAGCAGACATTAGTTACTAGTTGAGGCTCGGTAGCTGATCACCGAAGTGATCAATAGAAGTGATGTTCTGATCCCTCAGTGTTTGTCTGGAAGTGAGCCCATGTTGGTTCTTCTACCTGTTGCTCTCCACTTTGGGATGTGTTCCATTTAGAACTCAGCCAATCTGGATTTGGTCGTCTTGAACACTGTGTATCTGGATCAGGATGATTTAATCCAGCACTGCTTCGAACAACCGGCGTAAAAGATGAATTACCTGAACCTGGACAGCAGAACAGAGGATTTCCAAATCCGGATCATTTTGATCCAGATTACGTCTTTTGAGCAACTGGCAGATTGAGATTGAACCAAACTGTTGAGACAGTTCATGTGTCCTCTTTCCAGGTCCACAGGCCACTGAACGGGTCCAGAACTCCAGCGAAGTTCAAAATATTACCATCCGATGCGACACAAGAACCGGGATGAACCTAGAGTTTGTGAACATCAGGAGATATAATTCAATCTCCACAAAGTATGAAGATGTCGCCATTTGGGACAACAATTATTTGGATACGGAGGGAATCAGTGTGTGTATCAGCCTGGATGGCCTGAGATCTGGTGTGGTGAAACTAATCATCACCTCAGCTTCTGCATCTGACTTCGGACTGTACAGAATCTACATTTTGCTACAAAACGAGTTGGTGCATTGGGTTGATTTCAACGGTAAGCGATCCATCCTGTTCTGACCTTTGACCTTGAAGCAGCAGCAGCTCCTTGCACTCTGTGTCAAACTTTCTAAACTTAACAAAATACATCAGAAGAAATCCATTTTCTTCACGACGTTCAGAAAACTGACTGATTTGCCTCATACACACCTTCTTCTTTGTCTGAACAGTGACTGAATATGGACTGACAGATTTGACCGAGAACATTCCCAGCTCCATCAGTCCTCTGAGCGGCACCGTCAGTCCTCTGAGCGGCACCGTCCGTCCTCTGAACGGCACCGTCCGTCCTCCTGCTCCTGGTAAATCTCTCCTCTGTGTTTTCGAGCGTCAGGCAGCTGGACCTATCACAGCAGAGGAAGTGGAGGGTAGAGAGCAGTGGCTGATCAGAGTTGAGCTGGACTCAGAGTCTCGGCTGGAAGCGGTTCTTTCTGCAGGAGCAGCTCTGATGCTCATTTGAGGCTCATTTCTTCTCCGTCCGTCTGGTGAATGAAACTCTTCAGTGAAGAGGCAGCAGCCTGAAGAAAACTCCACCTTCACTTCAAACAGTCCGGCTGTGGCTCCTGGACACTGGCCTGTAGCGTCTGCTGAACGATCTGCTCTCCGCCTGTCTTCACTCTTGCAGATGGAACACAACCGGGGATGATCTTCACCATTGGCTGTTCTTGTGTCGGTGTCGCCATCTTTGTCTTCATCATCATCTTCATCGGAGTTAAATATAAAGAAAAGATCAGTAAGTTCTAACAGAAGCTTCTAAGTTTGAAAATGAGTGTAACTGAGTTTGTTTCTCTCATCATTGTGGTCAGAATTCAGACTCCATCCACAGCAGGACTGGGCTGCAGACAGAGAAACCTCAGGGTGATCAGTGTTGTGCTTCTCACAGCAGGGTGTCTGAAGAGGAGGAACCAGCGAGGGGACGACGTGGAAATGGGTCCTGAGAGGGAACGTCTGAGTCGTCCAGGAGACGAGCCGTCCTCCTCTGGTGCTGAAGCCCAGCAGCTCCTGGATCAGGGTCCACAGGTGAAGGACAGCAGCAGCTGAACGGCTCAGGGTTGTTCAAAAGGGAAAGGAGGATTCAGAAATGAGATTAGATCATGTAACCAAATCCAATCAGAGGATTTCAAGGTGGATTTCAGGAGGAAAATGAAGCAAAACTTTAAAAATGGTCAAAAAACTCAACTTGTAGCTGTTAGTGTTCATGCTTTTATTTGTATTTTGCTCCTGATTTGTTCAACTGTTCCAGTCATGCAGTAGATAAAGTAGACACAGGCTGCCGTGAAGCCTTTCAGTAGAGTAAAAACAAAATAAAAAAATAAAATAAACAGTTTGAGGAAGGGTAAAAGACAGACGTGGCTGTGGACATGACTGCAGCAGAGAACTCTGACACTCTGCGGGGTTCCAGGTGTTGTTGGGGATGGAGAGCAGTGTTTCACCAGCATCGAGCCTGTCTTCCCTTCTTGGAGTCTTCTTTAATAGATTTCAGGCCTCTGAACCGTCTTAAAGGGATACTTCAACATTCTGGCAAATTGGCCCATTCAACGCTATTCCTTAGTCATTTTGAACAGCATACTTACTTTTTTTGTGGAGGCGAGCTGTTGTTTATTTTGAGGTGGGTCTGAGGAGAGCTTCACGGCGGACACAATGGAAGTGGACGGTATTTTTGTTCCCCCTCATCAAACTCATCAAATACACAATCCAACAACCCCAGAACACTTTGGTGGACACGTTATAATCCACACATTCACTACGCTGTGGAATATTAATGCAAAATTACCAGATTGAGTGCTAAGACGGAACTACTTACTAAATAGGGCGTCTGGGCGGAGTGATCTCAAAAGTGAGTGATTAGTGCCGGTACTTCCGTCAGCAAAACCTGGAGAAGAAGACGGTGGCCGTCTTCTTCTCATCACATTGCAAGAAATGGAAGAACAAAAAAACCCTCCTTTAATTAATTCAAAAATCAGTTTGACCTTTACTTTCTGTCTCTGAATAGAATGTCAGGCGTTGTTCCCAAAACAATATGCTGTGATGTGTCCCGTTTTCTTTTGGTTTGACAGCAGACCCAGACCACTGTGTATTTAATTGACGTTAACTTGTGTTGATTTGTTTGTGCCATGTTTGATTGTTTGACCCCCCCTTGTAATTTTTATCATTTTGCTTGTTATTTTCTTGATTGCCTGACTGTTTGCCCCCGCGAGAGTTTGTATGTGTTTGTTTTCCTTTTTAATTAAAAAAACGATTATTTGTCTGAATACCAGCCGTTTATGATTTTGTTCGATTTTTAACGATGGTTAACTTTCTGCCGAGTGACGCTTTGTATTTACATGAAAAGCAGGTTATAAATAAAGAGTGATTTTATCTTTCATGGAGGTGTGATTTAAATAGATTTCAGACTCCTAACTGCACTGGTTGATTGATTTAGATTCTGAAATTTATTTGAACATTTCATTGTTCTGTAATTATAGAAGTCTCCTCTCCAGCTGTCACAGACGACCTGTCCTCGTTGCTGCAGAGGTCAGGGGTCAAGGGGTCGTGCTGAATAGTTCGGTGCTGGCTCTCTGTCGGTGGACGATTTGGAGAGACACGCCTTCATGTGTGAACATGTCCCCATCAACTGGTCCTGTGACTAAATCTGGACTAATCAACAGACCTGGACTCAATAAACAATCCCAGGATCCAACTTTGTGCTCAGAGGTTTGTGGACTGGAATCCAGCAGGTGGCGGTGTTGCACTGAGCAGAACTTTACAGTATTTGTTTAGATTTATTTTGTATTTGTGAACAGCACAGTTCAGCATTTTGTTTAGAGTGAAACTAATCCTCATGTTTATTGGCACGTTGGGGGTTTGAGTGACTCGCCATGTTTGTCCTGCTCTCTCTCTCACTGTCTCTCTCTCTGTCTCTCTCTCTCGCTGTCACGTGATGACGTCATGTTCATAAACTTCATCAAAAGTCTCCAAAATCAAACTACTGTGAAAGTAAAACTGAAAATTCAACCACATATAAGAGCTGCTGGACGAAGGATCATTTTTAGGCCTTGAATAAATTATATTTATATTTAATCCTTCTATATAAGTACATTGCAATTTTTTTCTATGACGGTATTGAAACTGATACCGTTGCTTTTGAAAGACACCGCTGGTATACCTTATTACCTTATTACCGCCCAGCCCTAGTCAGTAAAGGTCAGTGGAGATCAGTGTTGGTCTGTGGGGATCAGTATAGATCTGTGGGGATCCGTGGGGACCTCAGTGTTGAATCTTGGAGGTTTCAGCTCATTTCTCTCTTGTGAAGCGGTCCGGCTCGCCGGATTGGCAGATCCTGTTTTGATCTTTAATGTTGAGTGTTGTTCCGGTTCCGGTTCCGGTTCTGCCACCCCCCCCCCCCCCCCCCCCCCCTCTGGCTGGAGGAATGTTCTGAGAGCAGAGCAGGTTTCCACTTGTTATCGGCCTGGAAGCGGCGGGATGTGCTGAGCCGTTTCCTCCATGCTCACAGCCCTGGAGGCGGCGTGTGACGGCGGGGGGGGGGGGCTTCCTCCTGTCTCCTGCCCTCCAGACGAGCCTCTGGGTTTCTCTCTGCAGCTCCGGCGTTCAGATTCATGGTCATCTGACAGAACAGGAAAGCACCGGTTCAGCTGGGGCGCCGCGCTGCGATTGGCTCCCGGGTCTCCTGGTTCCTCTGCATTCCTGACACCCGGCGGAATATTCCAGCCTTCCCTCTGGCTTCCCCTCATTCCTGCCGCTCACGCTTCACTCCTCGCCAGGAGGATCAGGGCAAGTGGAGAAGACGGGAGTCCGGTCCGACTGTGAATCTGTCATGAGTCGAGAGCGAGCGGAAGAGTCTGGCTCTGATTGTACGTCAGGCGAACTCAGACATGAACCAGTAGATCGGGGGTGTCCAGCCTGTTTTGGGCCAAGATCCACTTTTCAAGTAGTCAGACCTTCTTCTGGTAGAAAACAGAACAAACAACGTGATGAAGTCATTACACGCTTTAGAAGAACGAACGGTTTTGTTCTTCGTCACTGCAGGAAAGTCAAACGATTTCAAAATTGTCGGACGGGTTGATGAAGTGATTGTGTGTTTATGACGAGTTTTTTATGACACAAGTACGGTTTAACGTGCGTTTTCAACCGAGATGGCGGTTTGAGCTGCTTTCTATCGAGTAAAACAGGTTTCATATTGTTTACGGGGGTTAACGACAGATCTGGCAACCTCCTCCAGCGGACTGCAGAGGCACCGCAGGCGGCGATGCAGTGATTCCGTTTCGCAGCCGGACCGCATTCGTTAGGTGCGTTCGACATGAGAAAGCCAGAGGCAGACTTTTGAGACTTTCGAGCCGCCCCGCCCACATTTGGCCCGGCGTCACTGACACGTAGGACCTACGTAGGGCATCGAAAACTCGCGAGATCGGTCACAGAGGTAGCCGCTGTGAGCTGCTCCAGAGCAACTCACCACGGCTACCTGGCCCACCTCTCTGCTTCATACAGGCAGGGGATTGGACCCGAGCCCACTCGTCATCAGTTTGATGACAACACGCTTTATTTGCATAAATAAACACCCAGTCCCGGCTCCAGCCCAGTGTAGACGGGGGTCGGGGGGCGGCGGCTTAAACCCGGGGGGGGGGGGGGGGGGGGGGGGGGGGGGGGGGGGGGGGGGGGGGGGGGGGGGGGGGGGGGGGGGGGGGGGGGGGGGGGGGGGGGGG